>NW_015175993.1:361019-393627 GCF_001447785.1 Gekko japonicus | reverse complement strand
AACCGTGGAACCCCCCCCCCCCCCAAAGCAGGGTGAACATACTTCTTGTCCTGGGTGGGTGTCTCACATTGGAGGGATCCCCAGAATTTCCTATAAGGCTGGAGATCTAACAAAGGCCAAAAAAAAAAAAAAATCTTGAGAGGATGACTGAGGTCATTCCTAGGTAGGTGTGGAAAGGGGAGGAGAAAGCAGAAGTGTCCAAGAGTCCAGAAAGCATCCTGGACAGACGCACTGGCATCACGGGGATCAGAATCAAGGAGGTGCATCCAGTGGTGCTTTGCTGTACTAAGGCTGCGGGCACACGGAACATTAGCCCTCAAGAAGCAGTTCCTCATGAGTAGGGAGCGCTTTGCCTTGTCACGTCACAGACATAAATTGTAAACAAGACCCCACACAAAACTCATTCAATGTGTGTGAACTTCACCTGTTAAAACTCTGCCACAGCAGCTCCCATGATGCTCAGCATTCAAGTCCTCTTGTTTGCCTCTAGCATGCAACAACAATCTTGACTTTTCAGGGAGAAATGTAGTTTCTGTTTAATTTCGGAGGAAGCTGTAAACAAAGTGGAACACCCCCCCCCCCAAAGCAGGGTGAACATACTTCTTGTCCCGGGTGGGTGTCTCACATTGGAGGGATCCCCAGAATTTCCTATCAAGGAGGTGCATCCAGTGGTGCTTTGCTGTACGAAGTCTGCTAACAGACAGAGGTGACTTTGATGTACAAAAGGGCAGGGAGGAACTGGCACACAGCTGGTAAGGCTCCACGGACCCGAGAATGTGTTGGTTTTCCAAACAGCTTAAGTGGCTCAAGGAGCAAGCCTGATTCTGGGGTAAGAGAACTTGAGCTCTAGATCAGTTGACTAGAGAAATGTGAAGTGTTCCCAGGGGGTTCTGGTTCATATTTGCACCATCTATCCCACAGTGGTAGAAAGACCTGTCCTGATCATTGCTCCCTTCTTATTTTAAAATTAAGAGAGAATAAACTAGTGAACCCTAAAGGATTTCCTCCCATTGCTTGTTTTTGAGGATGCAGGATTGGCATAGGGCTGTTTGTGGGGAATTTCTTCTCTGATACTGAAGAGAAATACAGAATATGAACTGTGTAGTGGGCCCACAAAATCCAGTTGGAGGCCCTGTGCTGGCAAATCACTTATAGCCAAGGCAAATACTACATTTAACACCTGATCCTATGTTCCAAAACTCTTTAGCTGTTCAACTTTACCACATCACAGTACCAGTAACTAATACTTTTGCTTCCATTCCCCCTGAAGAATTTCACATTACCCTTTTTAACCCGTTTTGAAGCTGTTTTTGATCCGTCACGGAGTAAACCGGTATAGGGCTGCCATTTCACACATGGCTTTCCCCTTCTGGTAAAGAGCTGGATCTGAAGCGGTTTGCCATTTCAGACTGCACCACTTTCCCCCCGCCATTTTTCGCCCGCGCGGGTGATCTTCGGCTTTTTTAAAAAATGTTCGTTTTAACAAAACACTCCAGGCATTCCAATGGGGTTGATATACTGCTGTTCCGCTATAGCGTTATAGTGCTATAACGCTATAAAGGAAACATTTTTTTAAAAAAAGCCGGAGATTGCCCACGTGGGTGAAAAACGGCGGGGAAAAGCGCATCGGAACCGGGAGAGGAAACTGAAGACTACTTGGAAGCAGTTGACAGGTAAAACGCTTCAGCCCCATTTCCTAAACGGGACAGAAGCGTTTGTGTCTGAAATTACAAATATATATCGGTAGGGAACCAGTTCTAAAACGGTTCTATCTGAAATGACAGACCAGAAACCGTTTGGGAACCGTTTCTCTTCCGGATTATATCGTCTGTCTGAAATTCCTCCCTATCTGCAATGCAGAAACCAGATTATTAAGAGCTAACAGATTTCACAGATTTAATTATTCTCAATCATTTACCCTTGATATTGGGGGGGATCTTAGTCCAGCACTGAAAAACCTTAAAGTGGTGCCTAGAGCAGCACGTCTGGCTCAGTTTGAAACACTGGTTTTTGGTGTTGTCAAAACATCATGCCTTGTGCTCCGAACAAACGGAACATCACTAGCAGTTTGTTTTTAATAAAATTATTAAATGCTATAAATTTGGGAGAGCGAGGGCCTGAATATTCAGCAGTATGATCCAATATGGCATTTTGAATCATACATAAAGGGGCCAGCACAGGACATTTGGAAAGAGATAGTTAGCTGAAACGTTCCATTTCACACTGTTGAAAAGTATAAAGGAATATTGTTTCAAAAGACAAAATATGGAAATGTTCTTGCCTACACCCCAAAGCTGCGTCAGGAGAGGCAGCAACATCTACTCCCAATCATTCTGCCTTGCCTCCCATTTTCCAGTCAGATGTATGAGGAGGAAGGGTTTGTAGGGGACTGGAAGAGGAAAGACTCACAATTATTTTTAAAAAAAACAGAATTAAAGTTTCTATCCCAATCGAAGTGGTTTCCATAGAAACATCAGGAATACCACTTAACAGAGGCTTTAAAAAAAGAGGGGAAAAAACCCCTCATGTTTGGTACTGTACCCCTCCCCCCTGACAAGCTATTTCACAAATGGATGATTTTTGCGGCTCGCTCTGTAGCTTCACCCATGAAGCAGTGAAAAAGAATTCAGGATCTTTAACCAGTTCCCTTGTGGGTCCCCCCACCATCTCTCTCTCTCTCTCTTTTTGTTGGTAATATTTCTGTCATTCTACCAGGGTATACGGTACAAAGGGTTACACTTTAATTGAGCTGTCAGCATCTCCAACAATCCTATAAAACTTCGATTATGCACGGCAGGGTTAGTGACACACTTGTTATTGTGGATGCCCTATTTGCGAAACCTAGCCACCCCCCCTCACAGGTCACAGAACCCAAGTGACCTTCCTGTCATTAGCTGCGTCTATTCCTACCTCACTGCTGTGAAAATCACACAAGTGAAGGCTTCAAAGCCCTTGCCAGGACTGAATTCGACCAGGAGCTAATCACCCACAAATCCTGGCTCAAATGGCAATAATTGGCTAAACTGCTCACCTCTCCACAGCTCAGCAGTAATTTGGGATAATAAAGAAAAGAATTATTCAGCTAACTGCCCTGAAATGTATGTTTTGTGACCGACACACTTCACATTTTAATAATGATGGACACAAAATCCAATTTAATATAGTATCTACTGAATAACAAAACCTGGAACGCTGAGAGGAAAATGCAGGCTTTTTTTAAAAAAAATGTGGCCCATATTATTCCACAAAAAGGGTTCACACATCATGTTGTGAAGTTTTGGACCAAAAGGGCCTTTGTGAGGGATCCTTAAACCCTGAACTATATTGGATTCTTGAAATAAGAGAAAGTCCCAAGTTAAAAATATAAATCTATTCCTTAAAAACCTGAGTGAAGTGAATACATTCTTTTGTGTTCGGGGCTGACAAGTACCTTCTTGATTCCCCCCCCCCGAGATTTTGGGCTCATCCTTTTCTTCTGGCTTCTCTCTTATTTGAGGAGAAGGGCCTCAGCACATGTTTTTTTGTGCTCAAGTCTTCTGCCTTGGCGAGCCTCTGCCACTCAGCAAAGACTGTACCAGGCTAGACACACCAAGGGGCACTTTCATCTGCCCCCATGACCTTCACAACCAGTGACACCCAGCAGTCACTCTACCCCCTCCTGCAGGGTGCCAACCACCATTCCAAAAATTTACTAAGCAGGTCTCTTATCTATATCTTCAAGTATCCTGCAAAGAAGGAAGGAAGTAAAATATAGGGTCCTACAACTAGAGAGTATAACACAATGGGTTGATTTTTAATTTAGCTGTTTTTTCCTGTAATTAGGGTTTTCAACAAATAAAGCCTGATTAAATAAAACAGATGCAAATATTTTAAACAGCAGCATCCCCCCACACACACACACTTGATTTGGAATTGCAGCAGAAATAGAGATTATTGTTGGGGGACATTTGGGGGGATTTCTCTCTCCTTATGAGTTCAAAAATTAATTTATAATTCAAAAAGAGAATTTAATTTGCACAATGCAAGAATGCACTATCAATCTGAAACCTGTTTTAACCCAAGTCTGGATACTGGGTATAGCTCAGAAAGATCTAAGCAAACACCTCCAAAGGTCTGATTCTTAAGGCAGTCTAGAAGAGTGGCCAATCACAGAGATGTTCCGGAGCTTCCAGGAAGCCAAACATTTATTATTTTCCTCTCTCCCCCTCCGTTATTTTCTCAATATATTTCTGCTTTTGAAGACAAGTTTAAGGTTCTTCTGGGAATTGTGGCCACAAAATTAGCCAGAGTATAAGATCAAATTCAAGGCACTAATATATTTTTGAATGAATTGAAATTTAAACATGATAGTCTTCTTAAGAATCTGAGAATATATCTGAAAGGTGTTAGGTATTTAGGAGTTATGGTAACTAAGAATAATAACCATCTATTTAGATACAATTTTAACTCAGTGGTAACTCGAATTATAGCACCATTTGCCACATAGGTGGCCTTAAAGTTATCTTTACTAAGGCTGGGATAAATATTATTACAGATGGCCATTTTGCTGAAATTGACTTTTTTATTGAGGAATGTATTCAATATTTGATTAAGAATTGGCAGATGTTGCTGAATAACTTCATTTGGGCAAGCAACAGGTCACAATTTAGCACAAAAGTTACGCGTAATGTCAAAGAAAAGGGAGGATGTGCTGTATCTAACTTACTACTTTACTACAGAGCTGAGAGGTTACAATTTCAGAGTGGGTAAGGAAGCAAATCAATTCAAGTTTGATTGCAGCAGAGCAAGATTTTATAAGAAAAATATCTCCATACATCTATTTATGGCTTGAGAAGTCTGAAAAGAAAAAATGGAGTTGATAATGCAATGTCATGCTATTTTGTATGGGGCAAATGCAATAAGTACCCAGCCCCTGCCATCTCTCCATTAACTTCAACACTAAGAGATAAAGGAGTTACCCCTAATGGGGAAGAAGGTCCTTGTAGGAAATGGGAGAGAAAAAGGTTTTGGTTGTTATGAAGATCTGATTAGTAATAATGGAGTTATCCTTTATGATTTTATCTGCACAACTGAAAATCTCAAAGTATCAGCATTTAGCAATCTTCAGATTAAGATGTTTGTATCCTGATATAATAATGAAATATCTAACTAAAAAAGGAACAAATCTTACAGAATAATCAGAGATGTATCATCTATAGATTGAGCTGGAATACAATAACTGCAAAAAAGCGTACAGCAAAAAATATATGACATAGGGCCGTTGGTTTTGAGCTGAGTTTAGAAACTTGGAATCTTACATATGTCCTGTTCTCTGAGAACATACAGTTAAGAGAGCACTGTTTCAAAATGATAAATCAGTGACGTCTATCACCACAGAGGCTTTCTAAAATCAGTGGTAAATTGAGTATGGGATGCTGGTACTGCTTTGAAAAAAATGCTGATTTTTACCACAGATGGTAGCATTAGCGCAGGTCAGAAATGTGCTGGATAATGGACCAATACGTAATATTTAGCATTTGCAGTACTGAGCTTCCACTGAGCCCTGAAATCTTTCTTTTGAACTGCATAGATGTGGTACACATCTCTTATAGGGAAGCAATTTTAAATATTCTGACAGTTGAAGCTTGCAAGATACTGGAAGATCCAACCACTTCCCAGACAAGCAGGAATAACAGAAACAAATCTAAGTGCATTAAATATATGGACTGCAGTTAGTTTCCATTAATAAAATGCTTCAGGTCTTTGCTATCTTAATCAGTAAATATCTATGTGTACTTATAGACGAAATGGTGTGCCTGAACCTATAATCAGGTGTATGTGAATGTATTTATATTGTTTTGTAATTGAATAATTAGAAAATTGGACTGTGGCCACAGAGATGGACTACAGCAGGATAGCTGGGTAGGTGGAAGACCCAACAGCTTCTGGCCCACGTTCCCCCTCTAGGACCCCGCTTAACGTAGACTGAGCTTGCCCTCTGCCTTTCACAAGTTATCCTGGCCAAACAAAACAGCAGCTCTGTAATCTGCAGCTTAAGATCATTTGACTATTGGCTCTAAAGGAGGTTTAGGATTTAATTGGTCTGTTCATAGATGATGTCACAGGAGATGTTTGTTGGCTGGTGAGATTTTCCCCACTGATCAGGTAGGTTGCCCCGTGCCTGTGGTCTTCGTGTTGTTGGCTATTAGGGCAACAGTCCTCCTCAGAATCCCCTAAACCTCAGCAAATGCTTTTTCCTAAACACAAAAAGCATATGCAATGTTTAAAAGACTAACATGTTTCAGTAGTAGTAGTAGTAGTAGTAGTAGTAAAAATAAAAAAACACTAATAGGTCTAAATGTGAAAAGGCGTTTTGAATTAATGTTTTTGCTACACAGCTCAGAAATTGATTGCCAGGTATAATTAAAGTTAGGGAAAACAAACAGAATTCTTAGACACACTGCAAATGCAGAATGACAATTGAGAGAGGAACTTCTAGCCTGTAGTCCTGGTTACCAAGCACTGTTTATTTCCCTGGAAAAATGAGACAGGCTCAATGGGATCTGACTCACTTGTCATTCTCTTAGGCCTCCATTCTTAAAACCCCAAACCACAGAAGTTAATTTTCAGTCAGACTGCACCTTCACTCTTTACTGAAAGAGTTTGCTCCAGTTGTTGCTTGTGGAATGGTTGACAGGGGAGCGGGGTGGGGGTGGGGTTCCTCCCAAGTGAAATTTCAGAGACAGCTGCCATTTTCTTGTCCCTCTCTGCTTCCTTGTGCCAATGAGGGTACTTAAAAAGTGCATGTCTGGCACACTTGCATGCAGCCAGCCAGCCAGGCATCTAGAATTATTTAAAAAGCTTCCAGGCAGAATACCATGGGCCAGGGATGGGCAAACGGTTACAGAAATTGGGACATGGTCCTTTCCTCCCCCAAACACCAATCTCTATTTTAAAGATAATTTCAGAGCGTACCTCTGTTGGTTTGCAGTAGAACAGCTAGATTTGCGTCCAATAGCACCTTAGAGACCCTCAAGATTTTCGGGGTGTGAGTTTTCAACTCACAAAATCTTGTTGGTCTCTAAGGTGGCTCAGAGGTTAAGACACTGAGCTGCAGACTGGAAGATCAGTAGTTCAGCAGTTCGAGACCCTAGTGCCGCATGATGGAGTGAACTCCCGTCTCTGGTCCCAGCTCCTGCCAAACTAGCAGTTTGAAAGCAAGAAATTGCAAGTAGAACAGGTACCGCTTCGGTGGGAAGGTAACAGTTTTCCGCGCACCTCCACATGACCATGGAAACGTCTTCGGACAGCACTGGCTCTTCAGCTTGGAAATGGAGATGAGCACTGCCCCCTAGAGTCGTATTCGATTGGCTTTTGAGCAAGGGAAACCTTTACCTTTTTTTAAGGTGCTCCTGGATTTGAATCTAACTGTACTTTAAGGGAGCAAGTTACCCACTAAGAGTATAATCTTATGCAGAGTTATACCAGGCTTAAGACCATTGAAATACGTAGACTTATATTAGAGTAACTCTGCAGAGGATTGTGCTGTGAGCCCCAGAAATAATTGTTTAGTACACGGACCAATAACGGAAACTGCTAAGTTCAAACCAGGCTCTCTTACAGAAGGGGGAAGTGACAGCTCAATAATGAAAGAACAAGTGCAATTGATGTCCCCTATACATAAAACATCAACTATGAGCAAAAATGAATCCGTAATCTAATTCTTGGTGCCCAACTATGTAAACATGTTAAACTCTAGGACTCTAAAGACTATTCTCCAACCTTACTTCCCTCCGTTACTGCTCCTTAACATACAGTGTAAGTGGACTAACATCTCGTAATCAGAAACTGAAATCTCCGGCGAGTTATAAGAACAACCACCTATGGTAAACATGGTTTGTGGGTAGTATCTCATGCTTTGTCATGTAATTCACCACCGGCGACCAATATCTCCTGAATTTCATGTTCGATGCGCTGATCGACGCTTGGGCCCCTTGACTTAGATTGTTAATTTTTGGCATGACAAATTGTTCCCAAATTTTATCGTGCCACATAGATATTGTAGGAGGTTCTGGAGATTTCCACTTCGCTGCTATTGTTAACTTGGCCGTTGTTAACAGGAGCGACGGCTGTTGTTAACTTGGCCATTGTTAACAGGAGTGACACGAGATGTCTCTTCTCTTCCTTCGTTGAGTCATCCCATTTGTTCAGCAAAGTCGTTTCTGGCTTAAAGGAGATACTTTGGGCAAGGTTGTTTCTGGCTTAAAGGAGATACTTTGGCCGGTCATTTCCTTAATTCGATAAGTTATCTCCTTCCAAAATTGACTAATTACTGGGCAACTCCACCAACAATGGACGTAAGATCCTATTTGCCCACAGCCCTTCCAGCACGTGGTGTTGTTGGACTCGTTGATTTTGTTAAGTTGTATCGCGGTCATGTACCACCTCGTGACTAGTTTAAAGTTTTGTAATCGAAGATTGAATATTGCGGATTTATTCATTGGGGAGGCCCAGATCAACTCCCAATCTTCGTCTCCCCAGTGCTGACTGAGATCCTCTTCCCATCGGAGTTGATAACTACATTTCGTCCGGTTTTCTGTCGTCACTATCATCTTGTAGATTTTGGCTAGTATCCCTTTTGACGTAGTTGGGTATATTTTTATAATCCGCTCCAAAGGTGTCAGCTCCCTCCCGAAGACGCCTTGTTCTGCCAAGTTTTCTATCAGATTTTTCAACTGTAAGTATTGGTGCCATTTTGTAGGGACACCGACGCATTGGTCAAAACTTTGCTTGTCCTTAATTCTCCCTTGGTGTACCAAATCGCTCAGTCGGCTGATGTCTGCCTCTGTCCAATCCCTAAACGCGTTCGGAATCATTCCGGGAGGGAACCATGGTTGATGCAAATATGTCGACAGTTGAGATATCCCGTCCGGGAGGAGTGTCTGTTTCTGATCCCACGTCTTTAGTGAGTTCGATAGAAACACGTTGGATTTAATAGTTTTTGGCCTGAGGTTAGGTTTCATCCAGAAAACTTCTTGCAGGCTGATGGGCAGCACGGTAGCCTCCTCTATTTGCATCCAAGGATTCTGGGTATCCTGGTGAAGCATTGAGACCACATTTGACAGTATTGCGGCACAGTAATAATCACGAAGATCTGGGAAATTTAACCCGCCTAAGCCCGAAGGTTTGGACAATATCCTATGATTTATTCTAGCTTTTTTTCCTTCCCACAGAAAACGCGTAAGTGTGTTTTGCCAGGTACTTGTGTCCTTTTTGGGGATAAAAATCGGTAATGTGTGAAATAGGAACAGGAATTTTGGTAATAAGAAACTTTTAACTAGGTGTAACCTATACGCCAAAGTTAATAAAAGAGTATTCTATTTTGTTATGTCATCTTTTATTACATTATGGATTCTCCAGTAGTTGCATTTCACTAAGTCTTTAAGATCAAGGGGCACATACACCCCTAAATGCCTTCAACAGTCTGCAACCCACTTGAACCTGAAAGAAGCCTTAAATTCCATTTCCGTTTGTTTCGAAATCTTGATTGGATAAATTTCCGACTTTGTGGGGTTTATTTGTAAACCAGAGACCGTAGCGAAGTTAGAAAGTGTGCTATTCAACGCTCCGATTGAGTGGACTGGGTCCGAAATATACAGCGTTAAGTCATCCGCGTACAGGCTAATCCTATGTTCCTGTCCTTTGATGTTGATTCCTTTGAAGGCCAAATTAGACCTCATGTCCTCAGCCAACGGTTCAATGGCTAATGCGAAAATTAATGGCGAAAGGGGAGCCTTGCCTAGTTCCCCTCAAAATGTTAAAATTCCTTGAATTGTTGTTATTGACCCTGACCTAAGTCCTGTTGTATTTGTATAAAGTCTCTATCCCTCTTAAGAAGTTCTCTCCAAACCTGAATCTTTTGAGAGTTTCCAGTATGTACGCTATTTCTACCGAATCGAACGCTTTCTCGAAATCAAGCGCCAAAATCAGGGACTCTACTTTATCTTTTTTTCCGTGAACTATGATATTTAAAGACCTGCGGATAGTATCTGAAATCTGCCAATTTGGGATGAAACCCGTTTGGTCCGATTTAATATACTTCGTTATAAACGAGTTTATCCTATTGGTCAGGATGGAGGTGAAGATCTTGTTGTCATGGTTAAGCAGCGAAATTGGACTGTACGAGGTAGTTTTCTGCGGATCTCTGTTTTCTTTGTGAATCACAACTGTCACCGATTTGGACCAGGAAGCGGGCATCACCCCCCTTTCCAGTATCGCATTACATGTCTTCAATAAGTGGGTTAACAATGATTCAGTAAACGTTTTGTAGAATTCTGCTGGAATACTGTCCGGTCCTGTGGCCTTATTGCTCTTGGAATTTTTGACAGAATCCAGTAGTTCCTTAGGGCTGATTGGAGACTCCATTCGCTCGATATGTTCTCGTGATAGAGCAGGCAGAGAGGGAATCTTACTCAAGTAAGATCTTATGCTTTGTACCTCCGGGGTTTTTGTCTCATATAATTTCGTGTAGTACTCCACAAAGGCGTTCGCTATGTCTTTAGCCGCGTGCATATCGGTCCCCGCACTGTTCCTTAGTGTGCCTATGAACGTTGATTTTCTTCTGTCCTTTACTCTCCAAGCCAATATTCGCAGGGTTTTTGGCGATTTTTGCCACATTTTTTGTTTTAAGTAAACCAAGTTTCTTTGTATCTGGGTGACTTCCAGGTCTTCCAAGAGTTTGCGTTCTGCGGTAAGTTTCCTGTAAATAAGATCGCTCCCTGTGCGCTTATGATCCTGTTCCAGCGTTGTTATATTGTCTAATATCTGTTTTCTTAGTCGATTCTTTTCTTTTCTGATCGCAGATGTCACGGCTATCATGGATCCCCGGGCCACCGCCTTCATAGTGTCCCAGAGAAGTGCCGGGGAGACATCTCCCGAGGCGTTGTCTGTGAAAAAATTATCTATGTCTTTCTCTATCTTATCTCTGGCCATTGTGTTTGAAAAAATAGTTCTGTCTACCGTCCACTTTCTGTCTGAGGTTGTTTGTATGCTTAAGTCTATATCACCTTCCAACCAAGCATGGTCTGTGAGATGACGAGATTTAATTTCGATTGAGATGACTTTTGGTAAAAGTGTTTAGGAGGTCAATATGTAGTCTATCCTGGTATAAGTGTTGTGAAGAGGTGAGAAGAAAGTAAAGTCTTTCTCATGTGGGTGTTGCGTTCTCCATGTGTCACACAAATGATATCTCCCCATGAGGGCCCCTAGCTTGTTCGACTTATATGAACCAGATACAGCCACGGTTGTCCTCCCTAGTCTGTCCAGACGGACATCCGCTATGTAATTCAAGTCAGCTCCTATCATCAGTTCACCCTCCTGGAACTGGGTCAGTTCTGCCAGAGTCGCATCCAGGAACGGGATTTGTGTTTTATTAGGTGTGTAAATAGAAGCTAAGGTGATTTTAATCCCTTCCAGCCTACCTTTAGCAAAAACGTACCTGCATAGAGGGTCCCTACATATGGCCTCCGGAGAAAAATTGATCCCTTTCCGTATTAGAATAGCCACACCCCTCGATTTGGAGGAGCCGTATGCTTGTAATTGAATCAGGTACAAAGGGCTTTTAATCAGAGGTTCATCTGTGGACTTTATATGCGTTTCCTGGATGAATAATACTTCTATTCGCCTCCGTTTCAGATGTTGCAACAGTCGCTTTCTCTTAATGGGGTTGTTTAAGCCCTGATGTTCACCGAAATTATCTTCATGACACCACTAGCCAGGTAGTACCCTTCTGTCCGTGAGTTACTTACACACCGGATAGGTGCAATGTGTGGCAAGAAAGAGCAAGTATAAGAAAGCAACAAACCACTTGCTCCTTGTGTACCCCCTATATAAGAATTCAGTTTCTGACTAAAAGAAATATTCCTACTGTCACCACTGTACGTGGCCTGTAATATTCATGCCTTAGTTTACCGAGATATGAGGGCGTGCTCTAGTGCACTACGATACCCAGATGGGTATACAAAAAAGTAAACTAGACCACAATATGCTCAAAAAGGCTATAGATTGCGTGCTGACCTTTCGGGTTCACCAAGAGTTAACCTCTGTTATTTCCTATGTCAATACTAAGACTCCCCTCCCCCCCAGCAATGGTACTTTATTTGCTGCCCCCCCACAACCCCCCACCAGTACAGAAACAAAAACTTTCAACTAAACTATATCTAGTGGCTGAATCCCAACGTTAAAACACAACTTCCCTACAGCCACCTCAAGGTCCTACTGGAAAAAAGCGGCTTACCTCCCTTCCCGCTCCTAGGAGCCACCAGGGTACGCCTCCAGTTACGACCGGATTCCCCGAAGAGCACCCGCGCCCCTATCCCCCCTCCCTCCTTGTTAAGGCTTAAATAATAACAGGACAGTATAACAGCTATACAATGCATAAAGGAAACGAATCATTGCTATCAATCAGGCCCCGGTGTTCATCTCTGGTAGTGAGGCTCCACCCGGCAGAGAGTCCTTCAGAGTGGGTGGGTCCACCGCTATGTCTTCCGGTTCATTTGGCCCCTGGAGGCGAATGTGGATCTTGGTAGACCTTTCCGGTGTGCCGGTTTGCTGCAACCCGCGTTTTTGGGACCTCTGTTGATCGGCTTCCTTGTCGGGTATCTTCAGAGCCTGTAGCAACTTGTTGCCTGTCTCTACATCCCAGGCCTGAAGTGATTTCCCCTGGTAGGTTACTTGGAGCTTCCCCGTCGGAGACCATTTATATCTCACATTGTTTGCCTGGAGCTTTGTGGTCGTGGCTTTCAGCTGGTGTTGAATCGCAAGAGCTTCGTATGGGACGTCTGGAAAAACTGCGGCTCGGATTTCTTTGTAAAGTAGGAAGCCCCCGTTTCTCGACTCTTTTAAAATCTCGTAGCGAATTTCCTCAGACCCTAATTGTAATAGTATGTCTCTGGGAACCCTTTTGCGAGGGTTGTTTGCCGACTGGCTTTTGAGCAAGGGAAATCTTTACTTTTTTTTAAGGTGCTACTGGATTTGAATCTAACTGTATTTTAAAGGAGCAAGTTACCCACTAAGAGTATAATCTTATGCAGAGTTATTCCAGGCTTAAGACCATTGAAATAAGTAGACTTATATTAGAGTAACTCTGCACAGGATTGTGCTGTGAGCCACACAAATAATTGTTTTAGTACACAGACCAATAAGGGAAACTGCTAAGTTCAAACCAGGCTCTCTTCCTCAATGGGGACCCAAAGCAGTTTACAATACAAAAAAAGAAGCAGAGAAATCAAAGAGAGGTATAAGTGTATGTGGGAGGGCAAAGGGCTTCTCTCTGTCTTTCTGCTAGCAGATTTTTCTCCTAGCTCTGAGCTGAAAGAATGACTGGAATCCTAAATCAGGTGACATGGGCTGAGCAACAAAATAGAACAGGCAAAGAAATATATCTGCTAGATTAACTCGGTTTGCATTTTACCTCCTGTACCCGGACATGGTTTGTGGCCTTTAGGCTACAAGGAATAATTGGCCTAGGGTTGCCACATGGCCAGTATTAAGCTGCTCTGAACAGCTTTTCTGTCTCCCACCTAATTTCTATTTTAAACTCACCCCTTGGTATTAGGCAATGATGAAATACTGAATTTGCGTACATTTAAATGCATTAACATGCAAATGAATAATGACCTTTTCTTCCTCCAAGAAAGTTGGCGACTATGATCTACTGTGATCCCAGGAGGACGACATTCTACGACATGGGATGCTGGCAATCAGGAGAACACACTCCTTTCTCTTGAGAGTAGTCCTTTCGAGTGTCAAACTCCATTCATGAAACTATTAAACAATTGCTCTAGTATACTTCACGCCTGATGGGGAGCACCAGCTTTGGAGCACTTTTTTAAAAAAAACGTATTGGCAAATGATTATATGCCAGACTCAGACCTCAAAGACTCACAATACAGTCTGATGTAATTTGTTTTTTTTAAAAAAAACTATATCTTATTATGAATGATATATGATCACACAGTTACACTGCAGCCCTAATTTAAAATTAAGAAAAGAATTACAGCTTTTATTACAGCAATATGACATTTCCTGATAATAAAAGCTTTTTAAGATTCAATGGTGGCTCTGAAAAAACCCAACAATTAAGGATATAACACCTCAATTACTACTTTATTATTATTACATAGTACTGGGTAGTGGTTAGAATGTTAGGGAGATATTGGTTCAAATCCCTGCTCACTATGAAATTACTGAGTACCCTTCGCTCTTTTTCGCCGGGTAAACTGGAGGAGGACAGAATACTGAGTCCAGACCTGAACTTTTTGGAGAATGGGAAGGATGAATATGCACAAAATAAATAAATGTTATCTCATATCAAAACAACAAATACAGCTGATGGGAATCAATACAGTCAGAAACTTAAAAGTGGTTCTGTAAAAATATTTTAATCAACAGCCAAGACTTCTTTCACATGTATAGGTCCCTTAGTTTTGTTTCTATCTGCGTCACAGCAACTTTAAGGGCGGATTCCAAACACAGAATTAGAAACAGTTCCAGAAGGCCCGTACTGGTAAGCAGCTGTTTATAAAACATGAGCTGACCATGAGGGACCATCATAGGTTGTTCCTACTTCCCATATTGTTGGAAGTTTTCCATCACTTCAAGGCAGTAGAATTCAGTGGTTGGATTCACATTTCATGACCACCAAAGAGTTTCTCAGGTGATGGAACATTCAGACAGTTTATCCATTGGAGTTAATTTGAATATTTTACATGTGCGTGAAGTGCCATCAAGTTGCTTCTGACATATGACAACCCTATGAATTAATCTCCACCAAAATGTCCTGTCGTTAACATCCTCGTTCAGGTCTTGCAAACTGAGGGCTGCAGCTTCCTTTACAGAGTCAATCCATCTCATGCTGGATCTTCCTCTTTTCCTGCTGCCTTCAACTTTTCCTAGCATTATTGTCTTTTCCAGTGACTCTTGCCTTCTTATAATGTGACCAAAAGTACGATAGCCTCAGTTCAGTCATTTTAGCTTCTAGGGAGAGTTCAGGCTTGATTGGATCTAGAACCCACTTGTTTGTCTTTTTGGTGGTCCACGGCATCCGTAAATCTCTACTCCAACGCCACATTTCAAATGAATTAACACTCTCAGCTTTCTTCACTGTCCAACTTGGAACAGCCATAACATAGTAATCGGGAGTACTATGGCATGAATTAACTTCATCCTGGTCACCACGGACACATCCTCACACTTAAGAATCTTTTCTATAATAAATATATTGTGTAGCTGTACAATCCTCTTAGGTCCCAGGGGATATCAATGACCACCAATCTGTTCCAAACTTAATTAATGCCAAGATAAAGAATGTTTGGGGGAAAATATATCTCTTGCTGCTTCACCACTGCACCTGTAAGGTCACCTCAGGATATATTCCCTATTGAGAATAATGTGAATTCTGGATAGTGCAATTCTCTAGCACTGAGTTTTTGAGATTCTTCACAGGCAGAATTATTTGGATTCAAGGTTAGTTGGCTGATAAAAGTTAACAAAACACCATATGATCAGTCCTAATCCCCACAGTGCCACATACTATCACTGCTACAGACTGTTCTCTAGAATGCAAAAATCAAGCATTGCAGCCAGCGCAGACTCATGATGGAAAGAGTCTGCAAGTTATTTCTCATACAGGTGGAGAGAGCATTGCCCATTCAAAGCTTGCCAGAACAGTGTGAGAAATGGAGACAAAAGCCTCAGATTATGCCAACTGTAAACCAACTGTAAGCAATCGCAATGTAAACATTGATACCAATTTTTGAGACGATAGTTTGGGTGCCTCCGTGGGACAAAAAGTCCTTGTGGATCAAATCAGTTCCCACACTTTGTTCTTCTAGCCAAACATGGACAAAAACACTCCTAATACACTAGACCAGAGCTGTCAAACTCATTTGTTATGAGGGCTGGACCTGAAATAAATGTTACATTGTCAGGCCGGGCCATGTGTGCCATAAAACATAATGCCATGTACCAGACATAGAAACTGTATAAAGGACAGCAGCTGGTAAGCTTTGAGTTGGTGTGTCCTCACTGCAAGGCCCCATAGCGTGAGATTCGGGTGCAGAAGAAAAACTACATAGGTGGACTGGAGAGGCAGCAGTGCAGTGCTGAACAGATGCTCCCACAATGCTTGACTGCTGCAGATGATGCTGTTCTGCCATGCTAAAGCCACAATGGAGTGGCTCCGCCCACTCCCCCCAGCACTCCCTCCCTTGCACCAGTTGCTCACAGGCCGCATAAGAGCCCTGGATGGGCCAGTTCTGGCCCCCGGGCCTTATGTTTGACACCCCTGCACTAGATGATGGAGGTTGGCAAACAGCTGACATACAGCTACAGACTATGGTTTACCTGGAAAGTTGTAGGGACATAGGAAACTACCACCCACTGAGATTGGGAAACGTTACTAAAGTGGTTAGAAGAGTTAGAGCAGGTATTCCTATTCTTGCATGTGAATCCAGCGATTCCGCCTCTGAACTGGCAGCTGTGCCCTCCCCTCTCTCAAACTGGCAAGGATGGGACATATGACTGGCAAGGGTGGGACATATGACTGAATCAAAAACATCCTGAAGTCTTCCATAAGGAGGGCAGAATCAGTCTGATGTCACTAGATGGCTAAATATTATATCACTAAGAAATCAGTCCTTCACACAAAGCAGTCAATCCCATACCATAACTGTATTTCTAGTATTATAAATTATTTATAATATAATATATATTATATTATAAAGTATTTATACCCTGCCCTCCTTCCAAAGATCTCATGGCAAATTACTGAGCTTGCCAGAACGTACGGAAATAAGAACATTAAAAAAAATGCTTGTTACAAATCCACAGTCGTATGTTCAACATTCTAACCAATAAATGCCATATGACGTTGGTTTGGGTGAGTTACATGTCAGAAATTATACCTAAGGTCTGCACTATAACGTTTGTGACCTCGGGGAATTCAAGATCATTCTCTGAGACGCCGCTTAATTTTCAAACATTGTATGCTCGAGTCAGCGACACAGAAGGCAATTTGTAGACAGTGAGGTATTCTTACTAAGTCTTACCTGAAAGAAAACCTTTCAAGGGATGCAGATAGAAAAACGGAGTTAGGAACCGAAACGGTTTCTTTATTAGACACTGCCTTATGCTTTAACACATCAAATCCCCAAAAGCTTTTAGACTACTGCTTTTTGTGAGGGGTGTGCTTTGATAGATGCATATATGAGATGCATGATGGCAAAAAGAAACACATTGGTCTCAAAGTAGATCACAACCAACAGGTGAGCCTAAATGGCTGAACAGCTATGAGAAATAGGAAATAAGGTGTATTATTATTATTATTATTTGCCCTTCCCTGAATGAAAGATGATAACATCATCTATCTTGACTTGAGCACAGTTCACTGAAGAGGCGGAGTCTAAGACATGACATAAGAGGAATCTAAAACATGACATACCACAAAAATGTAGAGCGTGTATAAAGGTAGAAGACAGTACAACAATAGCAAGATGATGCATACAATACCCAGACTACATACCCATTCCCTTATAAAAGCACCCTTCCCCTTTCTGCACTATAGATAGAAACACTGAATAGGCATGGTGTGGTTACAGAGGCTGTAGGCTTAGAACATTCAAAACTATAAGAAAGTTTAACACAAAAATTAAAAGAGTACCCATGGTCTGTTCACACATTAGGCTGAGCAAAGATACAAAGAAAAGGTGAAAGAGTTTATGTTGCTGAGCACAACAGTGAGGGAATAGTTATTTATCACTTCCTGAAATACATGACAACTGAAAATGAGATAAAGTGCAGTAGTTTGATTCTACATAAACACAGATCCCATATATGCCTTTTAGAAAGAGCTACCATCCAATTAAAAGTCAGCATTTCTTTCTCAACGTGGAAACCTCTGTTACATCCCATACACAGATCAACACAAACACACACACACCCATCTGCTTACTTACCCCCACCTGGCAAATAAATACAACTTGGCAGTAAATTTTAGCAAGGCTAGTATGGTTGGCCTACTATTATAGGATGGAAAAGTCATGGGTTGGATCCAGAAATCAATCAGTAGATGTCACTGACAGTTGTAGATCTTACCCATTTTCCCATCTCCTTAGCAGTCATTTACAAAAGGTCTAAAGGGACTGCTGAGAGCAGGGGGGAGTAGAGAAGTTCCAGTGTTTATCACCTTACGCTTATGTACACTGAACGCCATTTGCCACATTGTTGCCTACTCACCCAATTTAGAGAACTCATCCTGGACCTCTTCACAGTTGGCCTTGGTTTCCACTATCCTGAATAATTTTGTGTCACTGGCAAATGTGGCCACTACACTGCTCACCTCTGGTTCTAGATCATTTTACGAACATGATCTGGGAGCAGGGGTCATTTCGTAGAAAAAGAGGTGCAGGAGCCAATTAGCATACTCATTAGCATAACTTATTTGCATATGCCACACCCCCTGACATCACCGGAAGTGTAAAGAGATCTTGGGGTAAGGGTGAACTGTAAACTAAATATGAGGAGTCAGTGTGATGTGGTGGCAAAAAAGGCAAATTCAGTCTTGGGTTGCATTAAAAGAGCCCTAGCTTCAAAATCGCAGGAGGTCATAGCCCCTCTGTATACTGCCTTGGTCAGGCCGCACCTTCAGTACTGTGTGCAGTTCTGGAGGCCTCACTTCAAAAAGGATGTGGACAAAATCAAGAGGGTGCAGAAGAGAGCGATGAGGATGACCAGAGGTTTGGAGACTGAGCCCTATGAGGAAAGGCTAAGGGCCTTGGGAATGTTTAGTTTGGAGAAGAAGACGACGATGAAGAAGAGATTGGATTTATATCCCGCCCTTCACTACCCAAGGGAGTCTGAGAGCGGCTTACAAACTCCTTTCCCTTCCCCTCCCCACAACAGACACCCTGTGAGGTAGGTAGGGCTGAGAGAATTCTGACAGAGACTGCTCTTTTTCAAGAACAGCTGTGCCAGAGCTTGTGACTGACCCAAGGTCACATCAGCAGGTGCAAGTGGAGGAGTGGGGAATCAAACCCGGTTCTCCCAGATTAGAGTCCACACACTTAACCACTACACCAAACTGGAGGAGATTGAGGGGGGACATGATTGCTCTCTTTAAATATTTGAAAGGATGTCATTTGGAGTAGAGCAAGGAGCTGTTCCAGTTGGTAGCAGAGGACAGGACCCGAAGCAACGGGTTTAAATTACATGCAGAAAGGTATCGGCTGGATATTAGGAAAACCTTTTTCACTGTCAGAGTGGTTCAAAGGTCGAATCAGCTGCCTAGGGAGGTGGTGAGCTCCCCTTCACTGACAGCTTTCAAGAAGAGGCTGGACAGATATTTGTCAGAGATGCTTTAGGCTGGTCATGCATTGGGCAGGGGGTTGGACTAGATGGTCTGTATGGCCCCTTCCAACTCTATGATTCTATGAAATGAAATAGCAACAGCCCCATTACATATCCTTCTGGGACCCCACTGCTCACTTACCACCATTGCAAGAACTTATCCATTTACTCCTACTTTTTGCTTCTTTTTGTTTAGCCCATTTTTTAATCCATAATGGGACCTGTCCTCTTATCCAATGACTGCAAAGCTTATTCGGGAGTCTTTAGTGATTGTCAAAAGATTTTTCAAAGTCCAAATATATTATGTTTTCTGGGTCGCCATTATCAACACGTTTTTTCACTTTCTCAAAGAACTCCAAAAGGTGGGTTAGGAGGGACTTCCCTTTGCAGACGCCATGCTAATTTTTTCTCAGCAGGCTTTGTTTCTCTGTGTGTTTAATAATTATTTTTTAAATTACAGTTTCTATTAATTTGCCTGGGATAGACATTAGGCTAACTGGCCCGTACGTCCTTCAATGGGTGTGCTCATCTCTCCAAGGGCGGGGACAGAGGATGGCACTAGGGGAGAGGGTCTCATCACAACACCCACTGGTTTGCGGAGCCCCTCAGGGGGTGATCCTTTCCCAATGCTGTTTAACATCTATATGTGCCCTCTCACCCAGCTAGTCAGGAGGTTCAGGCTAGGGCGTTATCAAATGCAGATGACATCCAGCTGCAACTGTTAATGGACAACTGGCTAGATACCATCCCAGACAACCTGGCCAGTTGTTTGGAGCCTGTAGTGGGATGGTTAAAGCAGAGCCATCTGAAGCTGAACTCATTAAAGATGGAGGTCCTGTGGCTGGGCGGGGGGTGGGTGGCAGGTCAGGGAATTCAGCTTCCCACCCTTGATGGAGTACAGCTAGTACCAGCTCCCTCTGTCACAAATATGGCCAGGATGGCATTCTTCCATCTTCATCAAGTCCGGCAACTGATCCCATACCTGTCCTGTGCTGACTGGCCACAGTGATCCATGCAAAGTCACCTCTATATTAGACTACTGTAACTCCCTGTATGCAAGGCTGTCCTTGAACTTGCTCTGGAATCTTCAGATGACCCAGAATGCAGGATTTCGCCTGTTTGGTGCAAGAAGACTGTTGTTCAGATCCAAGCCGAAGTTTTTGAAAGGTGGCTTTTGGCCTCCTCAAGACGAGCGTGGCCTCTATTGTCTGTCCGGAGACTGACGACTCGGAGTGCACTTTTGCCAGGGCGATATTGCTGCCTCGTGGAGGATGAGACTCCTAGAGCGCGAAAAGCCTTTATACTCTTATCCATATCTTGGAGTATGGAATCAGTAGTGCTGTTGAAGAGACCAAGGCCATCGAAGGAGAGGTCTTCGACATAAGACCTAGTGTCTTGAGGAAGATTAGTATTACGGAGCCAGAAATGCCTTCTTGGAGCTATTGCTGAGGCCATTGTTCTGGAGGAAGCGTCTAGGGCATGTTTCGAAGTGTTGATTTGCTGCTTCGCAAGTATCATGCCCTCCTTTTGAATGATTCTGGCTGCCTGAAGCTTATCTTCGGGAAGACGACTCAGGAGTTCAGAAAACCTTTCCCACAGAGTGTATTGATATCTGCTCATGCAGGCTAAGTACTTTGTGGTTTTAATGCCCAAGACTCCCATGGAGTAGAAGGGTCTTCCAAATGTTTCTAATTTGTTACTCTCTCTTTGCAGAGTGTGTTCGTTTGGACCTAGACGAAGAAGTTACCACAACGAGTTTGGTTGAGGGTGGGAAAATAAAAATTCAGCTCCGGTCTCCTGGACTCTATACATGTGGTCCAGGCGTCTTGTCGACACTGTGGCTGACGAAGGCTTCTCCCATGGTAAGAACAAACAAGGAAATAATAAGAAAAAGGACAAAAAGTGAGGAAAAAATCCAAAGAGCCATGAGGCAAAGGCCAAAAATAGCGAACCGATCAGACCGACGAAAGAAAGGTCTTTCCAACGTGGCGGTAAGAAAGGAACTGGCGGGATGTCCGCGCCCTCCCCCCCGGACATGCGCGGTGGGGTTCCTGCGCATGCCCGGGGTCTGGGTGCGAAAATCCGTTGAAAAGCTTGCTACAACGCCAATCGATCCAGCGTGTGCGCACTAGATCCCATGGGTGTGAAGCACAGAGACCACGTCGAAGATCATTACGTTCATCTGGTAACAACCTATTGGTAATCCCTGCCCCCAAAGCGTCCAGCTGTCCTATATGAGGACCAGGGCCTTTTTGGCTCTGGCCTCAACCTGGTGGAACTCTCTGTCTAGTGAGACTCAGGCCCCGTGAGACTTGGTTGAGTTTCACGGGGCCTGTAAGACCAAGATGTTCCACCATGGCTGAGGACAGTGGCAGTTAGAGAGATCAGCTGGCCTCCCTCCTTCTCCCCCTTTCCTTATTCTCCATTTCCCCTCCTTCCACCCATTTCTTTTATTTTTCTTTATCCTGCTCCTTCCTTTCCTGATCCTACCCTCCTCCTCTGCCCTTTTTCCGCCTAGGGCTTGTTTTTCCATTTATTGTTGGGCCACAAATTTCTCTGTGCTGGCTATCTCCCCAGTTGTCCACCTGTGGTGGATTGTTGGGGTGTCATCTGACATAGTAGACTGAGGCTGCGGTCACACGTAACAGAAGCCACACAAGTGAGACGGAAGACAGGCGGAGTTTCCGGGCGCGATCTCACCAGCACATCTGGGAAGCGTAGCACTCCCGTGGCTCAACCGAGGCTTCCAGCCGAAACTGCGTGGCAAAAGACTAGTACCTTGGAGGTACTAGTTCCCGGAAACTGCGGGGCAAGGGCGGGCGTCTGATCGCGTTTCCGGTGGCATCCGGCGCCTGCCCATGTCCCCTTGCAAATAAGGTGTTTTTGTTTTGTCCAAGTCTCTGTGGATGCGCATGCGCACCCAACGGAGCATGCACATTTGTCATGTACACAAAAATAAAAAACAGTTTGCCGCGGCGCGCGCTTCTTCGTTGCGCGCCAGCTTGTCCTGTGATCGGCACCTCTCCCTTGCCATGGAACCTCCACGGTACCTCCACAGGACCTCCACAGGAGGTCTGATCGCGTAACTGCGCAGTAGTTTGCCCCAGGGCAAACAGCCACGCTTCTCCTCTGCAGTTTCCTGCCCGTGTGACCGGGGCCTGAGTTAGGTTTTTAACTTGTAATATGTGGATCTTAAAATTGTAATATGTTGATCTTATTGTACATTTAATTGTTGGAAACCATCCTGAGCCCTGTTTGGTGGGGAAAGGAGCGGGATATATGTTGAATAAATAAAATAAATGTTCTGGTTCCCCTTTGGACCCCTTTTTTAAAAATTGGTGTAACATTTGCTGCTCTCCAGTCCTCTGGTACAGTGACTGATTTTAGTGATGGGTTACATGTACTGGTTAGTAGATCAACAATTTCACATTTGAGATCCCTGAGATCTTTGGGTGTAGGCCATCAGCACTTACTGGTTTTTAATTTCCCCAGTATGTCTAGAACTTATTTATTTATTTATCAAATTTATACCCCGCCCTCCCAGCTGAAGCAGGCTCAGGGCAGCTTACAAAGAATTAAAACACATAGATAGCCATTAAAACAATAATAAAACCTTCTAAAAACCACAAAAAGGCCAGCCTGGTGTCTTTAGGTCCCAGGAGAGTCAGTCGATTTTGGGACCCTGACCGCAGTGTTCTCTGGGGAACATGTGGGGAAATGCAGTCCCTCAGGTATGTCAGCCCCTGACCATTAAGGGCTTTAAGAACCAGCACTTTGGATTCGGTATGCTATTGGTAGCCAGTGTAATGCTTTCAGCACAGGCTGAATGTGCTCCCACATAGGGAGGCCCATCAAAAGCCTGGCCACCACATTTTGCACTAGCTGTAGCTTCCAGATCTGTGACAAGGGCAGTGCTATGTAGAGAATATTACAGTAGTCTAGTCTCAAGGTGACCGTCACAGGGATCACTGTTGCCAAGTCGTTGTATTCGAGGAAGGGAACCAACTGCCTGATCAGCTGGAGATGACAGAAGGTTGACTTGGCAGTGGCTGCTACCTGGGCCTCCATTGTTAAGGAAGCATCCAGGAGCACTCCCAAACTCCTCACCTCCATCGCTGGCACCAACGGAGCCACATCGAAGGTCCCTACCCTCAGCCCACCCCGGCTCAGGCACAGGACCTCTGTCTTCGTTGGATTCAGTTTCCATCGGATTCAGTTCAGTCGGCTTAGTCTGAGCCATTCATCCACGGCTTGTAATGCCTGGTCCAGATCTTCCAGTTTAGAGTCAGAATGACTGCCCAGCAACAGATAGAGCTGGGTGACATCAGCGTACTGATGGTATCCCAGTCCATGCCTCCAGGCAATCTGGACAAGGGGGTGCATACAGATATTAAATAGCATCGGGGAAAGCACCGCCCCTTGGGGCACTCCACACTCCAGTGGGTGCCTTTGAGGTAGTAGCTCCCCTAATGCCACCCTTTGTCCCTGGCTGTGGAGGAAGGAGGCAAGCCATTGCAAGGCAAGCCCCTGAACTCCAGTGTCAGCGAGGCGGTGGATCAGTAGCTGATGGTCGACCGTGTCATCACCTGTTGCCACACTGACCCCATTTTGCCCCTGTCCCCTGCATGCTGGCATGTAAATAATTGCTGGCCAGAACTCAAGCAAAAGGCAAATATCCAGCAGATTAAGCAGGATCACAGTTGACCCAGTTGTCATAATAATGAGGACTGATCCTGGTCGAATACAGCTTCACTAGGACATGGCATTCAGATCATTAATCAAGGACCACCAAATACAACCAGTGGGGCTTACATCACAACATTTATATTCATATATTATATATACATGTATGTACACATATATGTATATACATATTTTAAATGCTTTCTAATGTTTAAAATGTTTGCCACCTTGGAGACCCTGAATTGGGCATAAAGGCAGCACAGAAATGTTTTGAATAAACAGACAGATGCTATTACAGTACCAATTTCCTTCTCCATGATCTGTGATCATATTTGGGCTTTTTCTTGCCTTTACCCAGTTTTAAATCTGACTCTCAAAGCCATACAAAACAAAGCTTTCCCTTTCTAGAACCATCCCAATTTTACATAATTGGCACTCACAAACTTCCTCCGCCTTCTGAACACCCAACCTAGCCCCCACATTTGCCCCTTTTAGTTCTCAAGCCATTATTATTTTTACACTAAAATGGGGAACAGAATATTTGTTCCATTGTTGCTTCTTGTTGATTCCAGACCACCTGGGTTCTGTCTGCTATAAAGCTCCTGTCCAGTACATGGCATGTAAGCCCACTCTTTCCCCTTCAGAATATTTGCTGACCAGCCATATGGATCCCTGTGTCTGAACTGGACCTCAGGAGCTAACTCTTTTTCCTTGCATCTTTTCTCTACTGAACTGCAATTTTATTGTATGGCTCAAGACCTCCAGTCAAAGGAGTTTATTGTTAATAAAGGAAAGTGTTTCTTCTCTACTGGGTAAGTGGTTCTCTATAAGTACTGGGTATGGAACGTTTGTGATTATTTTTAAGATTTGCTAATTCCCTGGCCTTGGATTTGCTTAAGTTTCTAGGGATCATATTTTGCTACGAGTAAAAAGCTTATTTGTTGGGGGAAAGCATCTAGTCCTGCTGGAGAAAAACTTCTCCCTGCCCCAAAACAAATTGTGCCAGTACCTTGAATTTGGACATGGCTAAAGATATTGCAGTATGAGGGTTTTTTGTAAAATATCTATCTATCTATCTATCTATCTATCTATCTATCTATCTATCTATCTATCTATCTATCTATCTATCTATCTATCTACCTACCTACCTACCTACCTACCTACCTACCTACCTACCTACCTACCTAAATGTACATCTTATTAATTCAGTGAAGCCAGTAGAACGTTGTTACTTGGAACTGAGGGTAGGATCAGGATCACAAGCCACAACAAGCTAAATATCTGTGTAATAAAGTAGCACTTTTTTTCACTGCCACACACACAGATCCAGAGAGCTGAAAGGGGGAAATACCACCCACCTATTAAGGTGCCCTCTAAAGACCTTCAGGTTCAAAGTTATTTAAACATTTCTTCACTGCACTTGATCAGAGCAACAACTACATTTGTGATCATGTTTGACATCCTTCCATATTCTGTTTGTCAGAACAATCCCTGAGAGCTGCTACTCTTTCTGATAAAAGAGACCTTAGGCAGGCAAACAGTTAAAACACGATCACGGTCTTACAAAATGACACGTGAACGAAACCCAATGCAAGAGATTATGTATTTCTATTACACACGTCTCCCTCAGGACTGCACGTGCGCATAGAGCCGGCACACTGAAAATTACACAAAATGGTTCCACGGGACAAAAAGGGCTACAGATGTCCATTCTCGAAACAGCTCACGGGCCACGTGTAAGAACATTATCTGTATTTTTGAAAAATGTGGAAAGCCAAGAAAAAAAGTAAAGCCCAGCTTTTTAACCTCCAACTTTCATTGCACAGAAACTATGCTAAGAAAGATCTGTGTATGGATCACACACATACACTTTACACATACACACACCAACACACACTACATAAACATTTACACACACACACGCACACCTCTTCATATCTCCCATCCCATCCCCCATCTCCATCCAAGGTACCCAGAGTGTAGCTAATGGGATTTGACGCTGGCTTTAATTTTAATGAAGAAAGTTGCCAGTAGCAACAAAACTGTCAGTAGCAGCCAAGCACCATTAATAAAGGCCCAGACAACATTAGTGGCACGGCAACAGTACAAAAGGTTCCTCCCCTGTTCACGCTGTGCTAAATTGGCTGCCCAATTTTTCTTAAATGTCCATACTATTTAGAAGACAATGTATTAATTTTTGTCATCCATTGTCAGTTGACAGGCCATCATTTTGTATCCCGAACTTTAGACAAAAATTAATTGAGAAGACTGGTAGTATTTATGAGGGGTATTATTTGTCAATTATCGCTTCTGTTTTTGATGTCACACGAACGTCAGTGTTCCCTACGCTTAGGTGCAATCAGAGAATTTCATTTCGCTGAAATATCAGCTCTATGATTAAAAAAAAAATCTTTTAGCGTTACAAAACAACGGGTTGGCTCTCTTTGGAACTTTCTAGTAGCAGTGGCGTTCTCTTTCCAGCACCAGGGGAAGAGCTCCTGCATTGGGTGAAGACACCACTGTTACAAGAAAAGTTCTGCAGGACACCCAACTCTGTAAGCTTGATATTGGCTTTAAAAAAGTATTCCTGAACATTGCATTTTAAGGACCCAGTGGAGGGCTTTCATGTTATACTCTGAAAACTAAGATGACTATTCTTATTTTCAGTGTTTTAATCTCCTTTTCCGTTATATGTATATTGCTTGCAAAGCCTTGCTGCAGGTACAAGTATTGAATCCTTGTTTTTCTTGGACCATTCTTGTCTTAGTTGATCAGTTTATAAAGGAAAGATCTGTACTTACCTCACAGTTTAGTATACAGGTAAAACTTGAGAACACTTCACTGTGGTGTAAACAAGCACTAGTTATTTTGGTTACCTTTATTTGTTCACTTTGGATTTGGGGAATGAATGCAATGCCATAGGAAACAAACAAAAAAGTATGGTAAGATTGTATCATAAGGTTAATACGGACAGGTTTGTATATATTTTTAAAAATCAACAGCTAGAAATATTTATACATGATCTCCTATTTCATACACTTCATATTTATATATGATTTCTTTTCTTATACAGAGTTGAGAAGAAAATAAACAACTACCAGGAAAAGCAAACTGTGAGAACACAGACTAGTTAGCAGCCCCATGTGTTCAAATTGTTCTTATGCTAACGTTTGTGGAAATTCAAACTCCAGACACTAGCAAAACAGTGGCAAAACAGCAGAGGCATCAGGGATAGTGAGACTTACTTCTGAAAACGGCACGTCTGTCAGTTAAGATACAAAGAGACTTCCGTTTGTGGAGCAGACACACTTTCAGGATGCATGGGTACCACTTGAAGAAAAATCATTGTATGTAGCTCAAAGGTTCTCCTATGCTCATGAGAGACACTAAAACTAGAGAAAACCCCTTTTCCATATGAAACTAAGGCAAACCAAAGACTTCCTGAACTTCCAGATGGCTGTCCACATGTTTGTCAGTAGTGTTAAAACAGAAGCAGCGAGAAGGAGGAGAATGAAAGCATACATATCTCCAGGAAAGGACTGCAGGCACCATCTAGACCAGGCGTGTCAAACATGTGGCCCGGGGACCGGATCAGGCCCCCCAGAGGGTTTCTATGAGGCCCAAGAGGGTTTCTATCAGGCCCGCAGTGGAACTGGCTGTCTTCTGCTGCTTCTTCCAGTTCTGCTGCTGCTGTGTCATCATAGGTTTGCAGCTTACAGATACACACCTGAACGGCATACTCAAGTTTGCAACAGCACAGACATTTTGATGCAATAATTCAGACCAAGAGGTGTCAGTTATCAGACACTGTTAAATAAACAAAATATTGCAAGCATGCTAATGTTTTAAGGCATGTTTTTATTTTAAGTTAAAAAAAACCCTTTGTGTTTGTGTCCTTTATAAAGTTTATATCTCTGCTATCCTGCATTACATTTTATGACACACATGGCCCAGCCCAACAAGGTCTCATATATGTCAGATCCAGCCTTCATAACAAATGAGTTCAACACCCCAGATTTAGACACTGTGGTTGGATCCAAAGAAGCATGACCCCCCCATTCTCTCTCTCACACACACACACACAGTCCTCCCAGGTCCCCTGAACCTGCCAAAATGGTGTTCCTGAGCGTCAGCATACAATGCAGTCCAAGGGCAAGTAAAAATCAGTAAAAAGCTGGAGACCTACTCCCTGCATGAGCAGAACATCTAATTTATCTCTGACAGCATTTTTATTTTAAACATTCAGAGCAGAGTCAAAAAGAAACATCACACCCAGGTTTCTTACAGTGTTTAAGGATCAAGAGCCATTCAGTCCCCTGGACGGGGCAGCCAGTGCAGAAGGGCCTTTCACCTTTCTCTGCACCTACTTCATTGATCCCTCGTCTTAAAAACAACAACACAGGTATATGATATCCGGGCAATGAAATATAATCTAGAGGCTGCAATTACATCATTTCTTCCTCTCCCCCCACATTAAAAAATAACGAGGACAGAAGCGATCACAGTCGTCACACAGCGGCTTCTTCCAGTGCTTAGTTTATTTCTTTTGATTTCTCCCCCTTCAGCGCTTCTCTGCACCTTCATTCCCATTCGCAGCTCCTATCCACATTGTTGATGACTGTTTAGAGAAGACCCGGCACTGTTATTCCACTTATGGGCTGTCAGCTAAAACCAGAGAGGCCATGTTTCACCCTGTCATTCCTGAAATCAGGGCTGGCCTAACTAGAAAGAGAAGCGAGGCAACTGACCGGGGCACCAAAATCTCAGGGGCATCGGAGTCTGCCATGAGGATGTGCATCAAAGCCAGCTTAGCGGTTCTTCAGCTGGGCGAAATGCCCTGTATTCGGAGCTTTCGGCCTCCTCGAGCGCATACACCATTGCAAAGGGGAAATGACAGATAACAAACACAAACATTAGAAAACAGTAGTCTTGATAATGTAAGGGCTACTGTGACAAAACTTGACACCTAGCAAGAGACAGGGATGGGGAAAGTTTTCAGCTGGTGCAGGACAAAACAATGCCTCGGGATCGTCCTGCATGAAACTAATCAAAACTGTATTCCAAATCAAAGTCTCTGTTACGACCCGATATGGTGTAGTAGTCAGTAGCAGTAGTGGTCACGTCCATGCAGACCACGCAATTCACTGCCAGTGTTATTTAAAGAAAGGATGAGAAAAGAACCTGCAGCAACTTACAGGGGGCCTCTAATTTTCCCCTGCATATCCCCCTCTGGCACTGTTTCGCTCCCCCTTTCCTGGCAGCGCAAAACTGTATTCCAAATCAAAGTCTCTGTGACGACCCGATATGGTGTAGTCAATAGCAGTAGTGGTCATGTCCGTGCAGACCACGCAATTCACTGCCGGTGTTATTTAAAGAAAGGACAAGAAAAGGACCTGCAGCAACTTAAAGGGGGCCTCTAATTTTTCCTTGCATATCCCCCTCTGCCACTGTTTCGCTCCCCCTTTCCTGGCAGCACCCACCACAGCCTGTCTCCTTGCCCACTGCCACTGTGCCAGCCAAAGCAGCATAGTGGTCTCCAGGCCAGGCTCCCTGGCACAGTAGCTACCACAGCCAAGCCTGTTTTCATCTTTCCTTCTCACTCATCAGCCAACCTACCTTTATCTCCCCCCCCAAAAAAATGTCTTCAGCTTTTCGTCCTTCCCTACCTGGACAGCCTCTTGCCAGGAAAAGTCTAGCTGGGCTGCATGGCAGATTGGGCCAGTTGTGCGATGGTTGGCATTGGGTCAGGCCAGGCTGTGCTGAGTTGCATGGTGGCCAAGCTGGGTGGGTACTGAGTTTCTGGTAGTTACCCCTGGGCCTGTCCTTGGTGAGTTCTCCTCAATTAGGCGAGGATGACTGGGGGGGCGGGTGCTTTTCCAGGGCTGTTTAGCCTCCCAGTCCGTTCCTGCTTCCCCCCGTGTGGATTTGCTTTACCAAAACCAAGGTTGGGTGGGTTGGCAATAACATTGTGGTTGCTTAGCAATCCCGGCTGACACTGAGAGCTCCGTGCTCTGTGCCACTGAGAGCTTCTCAAAACTATGGGCATTGTTTCTGTTATTTTGAGAGAATCTTAGATCCTGCAATTTTTTAAGATTTCCGATTCTTCTGAGACTTCCTTCCTGTTTGTTGAGACCCCTCCTCTCCACTCTGTCCTTAACTCCATTTTGCATATCCTCCATAAAGGTAAAGGTTTTCCTTGCTTGAAAGCTAGTTGAATCCGACTCTGGGGGGGCAGTGCTCATCTCCATTTCCAAGCTGAAGAGCCAGCACTGTCCAAAGAGGTATCGGTGGTCATGTGGCCAGCATGACTAAATGCCATGGCGCACGGAACGCTGTTTCCGTCCCACCAAAGCGGTACCTATTTATCTACTTGCAATTTCTCGCTTTCAAACTGCTAGGTTGGCAGGAGCTGGGGCCAGAGAACTGCATAATACTGCTACAGGACAGGCACCAAAGTCTTTTGACTGAATTCTCACTTGACCTGCAAAGCTCAGGGCCCATAGACCCACTTTTGCAGCATCTTCTGTGATGAGTTCTTCACCATTTCCCCCTTTCTCAAAGCGGAGTTCATTAGGGACCCTGCCAAATGGGACTTTCATTCTTTGCTCTGTTCCAGCTGAGTTCGTTTCCCTATAGGACACAGCTAATCTTAATCAGACTAAATGTGTTGATCATTTTATCTGGCCCACATCTACCCCTTGAAAGGAAGCAAATCTTTCCAGATCAGAACCAGAGATTCAGCTGGGAAACTAAGGGTGGCTTCTCACTCTTACAAAACAAACAACCTGACCCTCTGTTCAAAATAAATGTACACCTCCAGCTACAAGGCATATGCATATAGGAACAACTCAGTGCCTCCATAAAATACACAGACGCCTATCCCCAAATCCTGGTTGCAGCCGCTGAGCGATGCGCCCTGTGAGCAAAAATTCTACTTTGTGAGCTACTGGAATTAAAGTAGTGAGCGAGCAATTTGGCTACTGCATAAATTAGTCTGCTCTGGAGCCCTCCTTCCGGAGCCAAGACAAAAATGTATGGTGGGTAAAAAACTGTGAGCTAGCTCACACGAACACTGACGCTGAGTAGTTTACAAGGAAACAGAATGTACAAGTCAGGGTCACCCTAGAAAGAAAGGGGAGGGAACCCCCCCCAAAAAACCCCTGCTCTCTCTTCCCATTCCTTCCTTCACTTTCTCATCCCTCCCCCACTTTCCCCTGTTCTCTCCTGGCTTCACAGCCGCTTCCCCCAAAACCTGTAGTTATGTCAAACTTGCCTAGGCCCAGGCTCTGGTGCCTCAGTTGCTAGGCAATCCCACAATACCAATGGTGCTCTCATGACATTTTGTGTGATCTTTGAGTCGTTTAAAACCTTACTTTTGTTGTTGTTGTTGCTGTTGTAAGTTTGGGGATTTTTGCAGAACTTGGCATTCCTTCAAGTATATAGAAAAATCCCCTTACATGGCTCCATTGTGCAGATTTTTTTTTGATCCACAATCTGGGGCCATTACCCAGAATTTTATATAAAGATACTTTATATAACTAGAAACGAGAGTGGCTTTTCACTTGCAGTGAGCTACCTGAGAAATGGGATAATCTACAAAGGCACTGAACTGGATGCCCTGTCATCAGAGGTGAGGGAAGTTCCCTTTGCTGTGGACTTCCGGTTTATGGTGACGCGCTAGCAGACTCACCTCCCAGAACCCCCGGGGGTGAAGCTGTGCTCCAGCCAAAGAAGGGGGTGCGCAGGCTCGCAACCCCCCCCCAGGGCCTGGTGAAGGGACCCTGACCATGGAACTTATAAGAGGTTGCCTCTTCGAGGGCGGAATGCCCGAGAATTGAGGCGCCTCTTCGTTCTGACGGTTCTCCGTGCTGTGAGACCGTATGGACTTAGTGACGCTGACTGGGACGAGCGAAGGAGATCGTGCAGCAGAAACGAAATGAAAGCGAGGTCGAATGACCGATTATGAACGTGAGTCAACTTCGTAGCGTTTAAAGAGAAAAGATAGCTCCCCACCCCATTGAACAGGAGAAAAAACGAGTGGGGGAGGGACGCCTCCTATGCGCACGAACTTTTGAGCAATTGAGGGGGGGAGCGGAAGAAAACGCGAGGGAAACTGCCTAGAAGTACTTACCAAAGCGAGTCTAAACGGTCAAGCGCACATTCAGAGACTTTTTTAAAAATTGCGAAAGTAAACAATAAAGATGGCGGGGAAGAAGAACAAAGAAAGACTTTTGAAAACGAAAGGGCTTGAGACCCCAAAACCGGAAATTACCAGTGAGACGGCAAAGGCTGTAGCTGACTACATGCGCCCTCTACTGGAACAGCTGAATAACTTCAAAGAACAGATGTCCATGGTCACTCAAGGCATTACTGCTCAACAAACACAAATAAACGACTTGATACAAATAATGAAGCAAGATGCTGAGAAGGTAAAGGAAGTGGCTGCAACTACACAGAAAGTGAAGAAGAAAGTGCAAAAGCTGGAAAGGAAACAAACTTCCTTGGAAGATCAAATGCTGCAAGTTCAAATGGAAAAGGCCAA
>NW_015175993.1:355078-359516 GCF_001447785.1 Gekko japonicus | reverse complement strand
AACGGCATACTCAAGTTTGCAACAGCACAGACATTTTGATGCAATAATTCAGACCAAGAGGTGTCAGTTATCAGACACTGTTAAATAAACAAAATATTGCAAGCATGCTAATGTTTTAAGGCATGTTTTTATTTTAAGTTAAAAAAAACCCTTTGTGTTTGTGTCCTTTATAAAGTTTATATCTCTGCTATCCTGCATTACATTTTATGACACACATGGCCCAGCCCAACAAGGTCTCATATATGTCAGATCCAGCCTTCATAACAAATGAGTTCAACACCCCAGATTTAGACACTGTGGTTGGATCCAAAGAAGCATGACCCCCCCATTCTCTCTCTCACACACACACACACAGTCCTCCCAGGTCCCCTGAACCTGCCAAAATGGTGTTCCTGAGCGTCAGCATACAATGCAGTCCAAGGGCAAGTAAAAATCAGTAAAAAGCTGGAGACCTACTCCCTGCATGAGCAGAACATCTAATTTATCTCTGACAGCATTTTTATTTTAAACATTCAGAGCAGAGTCAAAAAGAAACATCACACCCAGGTTTCTTACAGTGTTTAAGGATCAAGAGCCATTCAGTCCCCTGGACGGGGCAGCCAGTGCAGAAGGGCCTTTCACCTTTCTCTGCACCTACTTCATTGATCCCTCGTCTTAAAAACAACAACACAGGTATATGATATCCGGGCAATGAAATATAATCTAGAGGCTGCAATTACATCATTTCTTCCTCTCCCCCCACATTAAAAAATAACAAGGACAGAAGCGATCACAGTCGTCACACAGCGGTTTCTTCCATTCACAGCTCCTATCCATATTGTTGATGACTGTTTAGAGAAGACCCGGCACTGTTATTCCACTTATGGGCTGTCAGCTAAAACCAGAGAGGCCATGTTTCACCCTGTCATTCCTGAAATCAGGGCTGGCCTAACTAGAAAGAGAAGCGAGGCAACTGACCGGGGCACCAAAATCTCAGGGGCATCGGAGTCTGCCATGAGGATGTGCATCAAAGCCAGCTTAGCGGTTCTTCAGCTGGGCGAAATGCCCTGTATTCGGAGCTTTCGGCCTCCTCGAGCGCATACACCATTGCAAAGGGGAAATGACAGATAACAAACACAAACATTAGAAAACAGTAGTCTTGATAATGTAAGGGCTACTGTGACAAAACTTGACACCTAGCAAGAGACAGGGATGGGGAAAGTTTTCAGCTGGTGCAGGACAAAACAATGCCTCGGGATCGTCCTGCATGAAACTAATCAAAACTGTATTCCAAATCAAAGTCTCTGTTACGACCCGATATGGTGTAGTAGTCAGTAGCAGTAGTGGTCACGTCCATGCAGACCACGCAATTCACTGCCAGTGTTATTTAAAGAAAGGATGAGAAAAGAACCTGCAGCAACTTACAGGGGGCCTCTAATTTTCCCCTGCATATCCCCCTCTGGCACTGTTTCGCTCCCCCTTTCCTGGCAGCGCCCACCACAGCCTGTCTCCTTGCCCACTGCCACTGTGCCAGCCAAAGCAGCATAGTGGTCTCCAGGCCAGGCTCCCTGGCACAGTAGCTACCACAGCCAAGCCTGCTTTCATCTTTCCTTCTCACTCATCAGCCAACCTACCTTTATCTCCCCCCCCAAAAAAATGTCTTCAGCTTTTCGTCCTTCCCTACCTGGACAGCCTCTTGCCAGGAAAAGTCTAGCTGGGCTGCATGGCAGATTGGGCCAGTTGTGCGATGGTTGGCATTGGGTCAGGCCAGGCTGTGCTGAGTTGCATGGTGGCCAAGCTGGGTGGGTACTGAGTTTCTGGTAGTTACCCCTGGGCCTGTCCTTGGTGAGTTCTCCTCAATTAGGCGAGGATGACTGGGGGGGCGGGTGCTTTTCCAGGGCTGTTTAGCCTCCCAGTCCGTTCCTGCTTCCCCCCGTGTGGATTTGCTTTACCAAAACCAAGGTTGGGTGGATTGGCAATATCATTGTGGTTGCTTAGCAATCCCGGCTGCCACCGAGAGCTCCATGCCACTGAGAGCTTCTTAAAACTATGGGCATTGTTTCTGTTATTTTGAGAGAATCTTAGATCCTGCAATTTTTTAAGATTTCCGATTCTTCTGAGACTTCCTTCCTGTTTGTTGAGACCCCTCCTCTCCACTCTGTCCTTAACTCCATTTTGCATATCCTCCATAAAGGTAAAGGTTTTCCTTGCTTGAAAGCTAGTTGAATCCAACTCTAGGGGGGCAGTGCTCATCTCCATTTCCAAGCTGAAGAGCCAGCGCTGTCCAAAGATGTTTCGGTGGTCATGTGGCCAGCATGGCTAAACGCCATGGCGCACGGAACGCTGTTTCCATCCCACCAAAGAGGTACCTATTTATCTACTTGCAATTTCTTGCTTTCGAACTGCTAGGTTGGCAGGAGCTGGGGCCAGAGAACTGCATAATACTGCTACAGGACAGGCACCAAAGTCTTTTGACTGAATTCTCACTTGACCTGCAAAGCTCAGGGCCCATAGACCCACTTTTGCAGCATCTTCTGTGATGAGTTCTTCACCATTTCCCCCTTTCTCAAAGCGGAGTTCATTAGGGACCCTGCCAAATGGGACTTTCATTCTTTGCTCTGTTCCAGCTGAGTTCGTTTCCCTATAGGACACAGCTAATCTTAATCAGACTAAATGTGTTGATCATTTTATCTGGCCCACATCTACCCCTTGAAAGGAAGCAAATCTTTCCAGATCAGAACCAGAGATTCAGCTGGGAAACTAAGGGTGGCTTCTCACTCTTACAAAACAAACAACCTGACCCTCTGTTCAAAATAAATGTACACCTCCAGCTACAAGGCATATGCATATAGAAACAACTCAGTGCCTCCATAAAATACACAGACGCCTATCCCCAAATCCTGGTTACAGCCGCTGAGCGATGTGCCCTCTAAGCTGTGGAGTCTTGTGAGCAAAAATTCTACTTTGTGAGCTACTGGAATTAAAGTAGTGAGCGAGTAATTTGGCTACTGCATAAATTAGTCTGCTCTGGAGCCCTCCTTCGGAGCCAAGACAAAAATGTGTGAACTGGTGGCTAAAAAACTGTGAGCTAGCTCACACGAACTCGGCTTAGAGGGAACACTGACGCTGAGTAGTTTACAAGGAAACAGAATGTACAAGTCAGGGTCACACTAGAAAGATAGGGGAGGGAAACCCCCCCAAAAAACACCTGCTCTCTCTTCCCATCCCTTCCTTCACTTTCTCATCCCTCCCCCACTTTCCCCTGTTCTCTCCTGGCTTCACAGCAGCTTCCCCCAAAACCTGTAGTTATGTCAAACTTGCCTAGGCCCAGGCTCTGGTGCCTCAGTTGCTAGGCAATCCCACAATACCAATGGTGCTCTCATGACATTTTGTGTGATCTTTGAGTCGTTTAAAACCTTACTTTTGTTGTTGTTGTTGTTGTTGTAAATTTGGGGATTTTTGCAGAACTTGGCATTCCTTCAAGTATATAGAAAAATCCCCTTACATGGCTCCATTGTGCAGATTTTTTTTTTATCCACAATCTGGGGCCATTACCCAGAATTTTATATAAAGATACTTTATATAACTGTGGAAACGAGAGTGGCTTTTCACTTGCAGTGAGCTACCTGAGAAATGGGATAATCTACAAAGGCACTGAACTGGATGCCCTGTCATCAGAGGTGAGGGAAGTTCCCTTTGCTGTGGACTTCCGGTTTATGGCGGCGTGCTAGCAGACTCACCTCCCGGAACTCCCGGGGGTGAAGCTGTGCTCCAGCCAAAGAAGGGGGTGCGCAGGCTCGCAACCCCCCCCCAGGGCCTGGTGAAGGGACCCTGACCATGGAACTTATAAGAGGTTGCCTCTTCGAGGGCGGAATGCCCGAGAATTGAGGCGCCTCTTCGTTCTGACGGTTCTCCGTGCTGTGAGACCGTATGGACTTAGTGACGCTGACCGGGACGAGCGAAGGAGATCATGCAGCAGAAACGAAATGAAAGTGAGGTCGAATGACCGATTATGAACGTGAGTCAACTTCGTAGCGTTTAAAGAGAAAAGATAGCTCCCCACCCCATTGAACAGGAGAAAAAACGAGTGGGGGAGGGACGCCTCCTATGCGCACGAACTTTTGAGCAATTGAGGGGGGGAGCGGAAGAAAACGCGAGGGAAACTGCCTAGAAGTACTTACCAAAGCGAGTCTAAACGGTCAAGCGCACATTCAGAGACTTTTTTAAAAATTGCGAAAGTAAACAATAAAGATGGCGGGGAAGAAGAACAAAGAAAGACTTTTGAAAGCGAAAGGGCTTGAGACCCCAAAACCGGAAATTACCAGTGAGACGACAAAGGCTGTAGCTGACTACATGTGCCCTCTACTGGAACAGCTGAATAACTTCAAAGAACAGATGTCCATGGTCACTCAAGGCATTACTGCTCAACAAACACAAATAAACGACTTGACACAAATAA
>NW_015175993.1:344301-354654 GCF_001447785.1 Gekko japonicus | reverse complement strand
AGAAGAGGACAGCAAGTCCAGTGGCAAGCTGGACACTGGCTCTTCCGGAGAGGACTCTCTGTCTGAGCAAGGGGCGGCAGCTCCAAAAAGTCCTTATAAGTTGCGGAAGAGGAGGCTGAAGGACTCTGAATTGTGCCTTTGAGACTTTTGGTTTTGGGAGGATTTGGGGGTACTGTACTAGACAGTTAAATTTAAGCTTTAAGGGAAAAGGGCTATAAATGTTTGACTCAGTTTATAAAAGGATCAACGATGAGAAGACTTGATGTATCTAAGCTAGTTGGAGGATCTCCTCTCTTGGGTTTTTAGTTAGTAGTTGGTTCTTTACTTTCTCCTGTATATGTAGTTTTCCCTCCCCTTTTTTCTGTTGTAGTTTTTTGTAGTGGATAAAAATCAATAAAAAATCCCCTCCAGGGGCTTTAAAAAAAAAAAAAAGGAAGTTCCCTTTGCTGTGATGGCCCCGCATCTGCGGAAAATGCCGTCCTCATAACTGTTTGCCTGGCACTCCTCTTGTCAGTTACAGGCACTAAGGTATACATGTATGACTAGTGTGAACACTGATTTCATGTGTGGTTTAGCATTTTGTGGTTTTACTGAATTGTGATTTTATGCATTTGATCTCAGAAGTTGCCTCAGAAGTCTATGGCCGACAAAGGCGCGATATAAACCTCATAAAACATACATTTTCTATTTGTGGGCCTATTTTCTACTTGCAGGCCTATACCCAAATACAAACCATCCATACAGTAAGAGTGCCCCAAGGTACAGTCCTTACATTCACAATACTTTGAAAACAATGGAGAATATGTGGGAGGGGGGGGAGGAGAAACCGGTCCATTTACAAAAAAGCAAGTGGTGATCATAGGATAGCATAAGCTCAAGACAATTACTATTTTTCCCTATAAAGCCACTCAGCTACAACTCTTTATAACAGCATAATCCTACAGATGAACAAGAGGCATTCTTCTCCAGTAAAGACAAGAGATAATTTTCATTATTTGTAAAATAATTTATAAGCACCCTAAGAGAATGCTTAAAAATATCTTACTATCTTTAAAACTGAGTGTACTTTGATGAAGAAGGAACTTAATTCATCAGCAGACATCTAGATATTATAAATTTCAACGAAAAGTCTCTCTCTCTCTCTCTCTCTCTCTCTCTGGAAACAAGCTAGTTTACACCACAACAAAGAGGAGATAAGGATACCCAAGGAAATCGAGTAAAAATCCCATTTATTTTATCTGTATTGTTATAATGAAGAGCACAGCAGAAGAAATTAAGAGTCCTTTGTACCTAGCCTAAGTTTCTGGGGAAAGGGAACATATTTACTACATCTACCTTTTTAACCTCTTTGTTGTAAAGTGTCAGCAGTATATCAGGGCAGGGGAGAAGGGCTAAGAACGAGAAAAGGCTCCACAAGCTATCAGTGAACAAATCTGAAATCCACCTCTGTGTTAACTCCTACCGCTAATTCATCATCCGAGGTCCAGACAGCTCGGCTGATTGTGAAAACTCACACTACAATGAGGGGCCTCAGCTGACCACCAAAAACAGCAAAGGGGAGGGAGGGGCTGATGGGCAAAAGGCGAGAGAAAGGCTAAGATAAGTGCCGGCTGTCAGAACAAGGACAGAGAAGGGCAGGCCCTGAGGAGAGAAGGAGATAAAAAAAAAAAAATCTCGACAACTGCTTTATCTGATGAGGGTTATGGCTAATTAATTATAAACTCAATTACCTAATCCTTACTTCAGCAGTCTCTACTCATTAAGAGATAAAAACTTGACTGACTGCTAACTTTTGCATGCACACGCACACGCACACACACACAGAGTTCGCTTAGTTGCTCTCTTCAGCACGCCCGTTACTTAAAAAAGATCTCCAAAAGCCTTTTCGACCTGTCAACTTTCTCCTCACTACATAGAACATTTCTCTTTTCCTCCCCCTCCCTCCCTCCTACCACCCAAAGCACCCTCAGTTGCACAATGGGAGGGCACTGCTTCCATGCTGTGCAGTGGCATTTAAAAGCAAACCATGGGCATGAAACAATAGGCATTATGTACATCAAAGGATCTTTTTTCCCAGCTGTGTTTCGGTTCCCCAAGGCTTGTGATCTGTTTCATATTTTAAATTGATTTAAAAAAAAAAAAAAAATTTGGGTGCCAAAAGTTGGGACTACCCAGCCCTTGGAACTCAACTAAAGTTTAAAGTTAACTAGCCCGATCAGTTGCAGGAAAGAAAGAAACACAAGGAAGGTATTAGACAGTGTTAACTGTTGCTAATGTTTCACATTTAATTTCACACAAAGCCCGTCATTTTTTCTATTTTATCCCTGGCTCATGTAATTAAACTGCTGTGGTATGTAGAATATCTTGCCGGATCCTTAGCTATTTGGTCTCCCTTTTTTTTGGGAAAGAGAGCCTCCAAGTGTTTTCAATAATCAGTCTTCTGTATTCAGAAAAGGATCTCCATAATCTCTTTCTAAGGACTACTAAGTTTTTTGTCAGTTTTTTTTTAAAAAATAGATCCCTGATTCATTCTGGTTGACTCCTGCTACAAAATTCTTCCTTTGGGAGGAAGGGTTCTCTATGTCCCAGCATGATACTGTCTACAGAGTATTTGCCCTCATTTGATTAAGGCATCGTATTTTCTTGGCAACTGTTTAACAGTGGTTTGATGATGACTCGCCTCTAAAATAGTATTGAGTATATTAACTGTATAACCGTACTTTTACTTGCAGTCTTTTATATGTTGCCTTAATTTGAAACAACAACCCAACCAGAATTAAAAATCAGTTAAATTGCCTATCTTATTAACATACGAATGACATTCACTCGTCATCATGAGCTGTATGCTGCCTGGAGTTACAGGATGGAAAAAAGGCAGGAGATACAAGTAATAAATACATATAGGTCCCGGACACATGTGCCGAAAAACACACGGGGTGGGGAGAGGCGTGGCGATTTGTGCTGTTGCAATTTGACGCGCCCCAACGCGATCCGACACGATGGCGTTGTTTCCATCGGTAGGTGTTTCCAGTGCGCTCCAACCAGGAAGCAGGGACACGAGAGGAGCGTGCTGGAGCGATCACACGGAGAGCAGAGTGTCCAGCTGCAGCCCATCACAACCAGTTGATAGTGGATTTTCCCGGGTACTTTTAAACTCCACTTCTTTGGCTGACTGCTATGGGTTGCCGATGGGAGCGGGATGCTGGCCAGATGTGTCTGCTTGATCGCTGCAGTAAAATCTAGCCGGCATTTGTGAGTATCCCATGGCAAATTCTGCGTGTGATTGGGGCCACAGAAAGCTATTTTCATGCTTCTGAAGCTTGAATTTACAGTCTCAGAAATGCAAGTCTCCCAAGCAAGTAGTTGGGAGCAAAATGCCTGGAGTTTAGCACCTCTATTCCTCTAAAGCAGAGATGTTGAACTCATTTGTTACAAGGGCCAGATCTGACATAAATGTCACTTTGTCAGACAGGGCCATGTGTACCATAAAATGCAATGCCAGGTATCAGAGATATTTTACCCCTGACCATTACACATGCCCCTCCTCAGTAGAGCTCGGGGCCAAACCAGACCTCCTCAACCCTTACGGTTGCCAGTTCTGGGCTGGGCAACTGCTGGAGATCTGGGGGAAGACCCTGGGGAGGGCCTGCATTTGGAGAAGGGGGGGACCTCAGCAGGGGGTATAATACCCTAATATAGGCCCTTCTGGTCCACATTTGGATTGGTTTCCCCCCAGTTGCTCGTGGGCTGTATGTTTGACATGTCTGTTCTAAAGCATGCTTCTTATGTCTCAGAAACATCCTGGGACTCCTTTGCTCCACCAGATCAGTGGCCTGTAGCCAGGAGCCCTCCAATTCTGTCCCCATCAAGGTTTGGTCAAGAGTGATTCTATCCTCACCAAGGTTTGGTCTGACACAAGCAGAGTTGGGCAATGTGTGAAAAAGAGCTTTGTAAAAGGCAAAAGATTTATGCAATCTGAAGAGAAACCAGAAACACAACTAGACAAGATCTGGTTATCCTCAAGCGATAAGCTAATTCAGAAATTGTATAGTTTTCTATTGGATGAGTTTATGCTAGATGAAACGGTTAGCGCAACTATGATAAAATGGATGGAAGACATAGGTTATGTAATAGATCAATGGGCATGTACATGGAAAACACTGAAGTATGTTAATGCGACCAATTACAAAGAAAATATTTATAAGGTATACCATAGATGGTATTGGTCACCAGACAGGATAGCGAAATGTCACCCGTTAGCATCTAAATTGTGTTGGAAATGTAATAAAAATATAGGAACATTTTTCCACATGTGGTGGAGGTATGAGAGAGCAGAAAAGTATTGGAAAATGATACAAAAGCTTATCACGAATATCATGAAGTTAAAAAATGGTGTTAACTCCAGAAATCGCCCTATTAAATATGATACCAAAGGGTTATAAACAAAATGATAAATATCTAATAACTTATATAGTGACCACAGCCAGAATATTAATGGCCAAATATTGGAAAACAGAGAGATTCCCAAGAAAGAAGGAAATAATAGTTAAGTTGATGGAAGTAGCAGAAATGGATAAGCTAACGATAAACCTTCAAGGAAAAGAGGGAAGTGTGTTTAAGAAAAGATGGGAAAGATTGTATATATGGATTTATGAAATATGGGGAACTTTGACTTAATGTATAAAAGAATGAACGTATATAATTGTGAAGATGACTCATGATACGGGAAGAATATGTAAATAATAACGTATTGTGAAAAGGATAAATAAATTAAAAAAGAGCTTTGTAAAAATACACTGAGAAGGAAGAAAGAGGGAGGGTAGGAAAGAAGATATGCACGAATTTAAATTAAGCATCGCTACAGACCATGGTAGTCAAAACGGCCCCCATCAAAACATATCCCTGGACTGTGGGGAAACTTGAATCCTGAACATCATTCATGAAGGCAGCATTCGGATACAACGATAAACCATGCTATGGGAGTGAGCCTTGGAAGTCCTTGAGCTCAAAATCCCACCATTTCCTACCCACTCAACTGTGAAAGACACGCTGGTTCCCAAGCCATGTAGTTCGGTGTGGTAGTGAACTGGATGGAATGACCACTGAGGTCTGCTCCCTTGCCTACAAGAACAAAACATGGTGGCTGCATGCATCTGAAGTGAAAGGAACAAAACTGAAGCCACTGCTGTGCTTGTGCATTCAGGGTGGGAATGAAGGCTTTCCTGGCTATGGAAGCCTTGGATCAAATTCCAGATGGCCATGATGTTTGCATGCAACTCTCTGGGCAAGCTGGAATTTGTTCCCACACCACATTTCAGGAGCCTAGACCAGATTTGTTCATGAAGTCTGAATGCAGTCTGTTTGTTATCCAGTCTGGACACCATGGCAACTTTACAGCTTGATGGAAATCATGGACTCTTCAACGCCCCAGCTGTAGGGAAGGTGGAAAGGGAGCACACTAACCTGAAGACTTCTGTTTCGTTTCTGAAATGACAAACCACTGAGTGCTCTGTTCAGCCAGAATGACAAAGAGAATGTATTTCTAACACTAAGCCCAACATTTCTTTCTCTATCAGTAGTGAAGTATATTCTGATATGGGACGCTGGACATCAGTATAAATCATCCAGGGTGGGTAAAGTTTTCCCTTGCTCGAAAGCCAGTCAAATCCGACTCTACGGGGCAGTGCTCATCTCCGTTTCCAAGCCAAAGAGCCAGCGTTGTCCGAAGACTTTTTCCATGGTCATGTGGCCGGCATGACTAAAAACCGAGGCGCACAGAACGCTGTTACCTTCCCACCGAAGTGGTACCTATTTACCTACTAGAAATTTCTTGCTTTCGAACTGCTAGGTTGGCAGGAGCTGGGGCCAGAGACGGGAGCTCACTCCGTCACACGGTGCTAGGGTCTCGAACTGCCGAGCTACCGACCTTCTGGTCTTACAATAAAGCCTTCGGAAGATGTTCCTCCTAACTAAAGTGCCTTAGGAAGCAGTGATGTCCGACTCACAGTAATTAATAAAGCAAAAGGGATGAAGACCAAACAGTGGCCTTGTCCAAGACTATCAATTACTGTTGAATGCCACAGAGGCAGTGATAACCCTTGTCCGTTATTTGCAAAAGGACTCCACAGGGCAGAGGCAAGGGGAAATATGCTGATCTGCTTTACCTAGTAGCCTTAGATACTTTCTTCACCATGCCAGCAGGATTAACAATGAGAAATTACTCATCTGATTTACAAAAGCCCATTCAGAAACACCCTCACCGCTCTGCACACATCCAGTCCGTGCCTGTTTCTCTTCAAGATGCTCAGGCTACAACAAAAAAGAGCCACTATATCCTTGGCCTTTGAAATGTATAAAGACCCTATTCTTAACACTAATCAGTCTTCAAGAAACATGCAAATCTTCCTTCCTTGGTGCTAATGCTGTGATGTGATGGCCACCACAAACAAACCTTCCAAAACAGACAGATGGGATAAGCTTCAAGGGTCCTTTCGTCATACTGAGCATCAGCATACCGTCGAAGGAACTGGAAGGGATGCTGGCCAGAGGAATCACTTTAAAGGGAGGTGCTGGTAAACATAGCCAAGTGGCATCACTAAACATTTTAAATTGTAATCACGAGTTCAGGGACCTCTTCACTAGTAACAGAAGCAGCAGCGATAAAATTTCTTCAAGGCCTTCCAAGGGAATTTCAAGATAATACTCAAGATTCTCTTTTCTGGAAGCTAAAAGGATGATCATTACGCTATTGTCCATAGCACTAGTATCTGAGATGTGACTCTGAGTCTTCGAGAAACCAGATGGAGCCAGGCTCAAGCCAAATGGACCATGCATCCCTGAGTCAGATTATCAGGAAGAAAGTTCCACTGCCGAGAGTAAGTCAAATCTTCAGATTGTAAACCAGAAACCCACAATCCTCAAGATAACTGAAAGCCTTCCAGTCATCAAGTAGATCAGGAGTGCCCAATGTGGTGCCTGTGGGCATCAGGGCACCTGTTGACAACTTTCCTGGTGCCCCCCAAGTGTTTTTAGAAAATGTGTGGGTCCAGGTTGGCTTCTGATTGGCTACACAGACTAAAATAATGTGGGTTTGACAGCTGTTGCCACCACTGTGTTGGTTTTATTTTCTCTCACTCCTCATTCCAGTGTATTTTTTAAAATCACTCCTCTTGTCCCCTGCATTTGGGCTTTCTGTGCGGGGAGGGGCGACTGGGTCCCGTGGCAGTCATTTTTCGGTTGTACCCACCATCTTGTGTCAGAAGGTCAAAGGTGCCCACAGGCTCACAAAGGATGGAGACCCCTGAAGTAGATACTAAAGGAAGGAGGATAATGAATGAGATCATCCAAAGGTATAAGTCGCATTGAGTCCTAGTAAAGGTAAAGGTTTCCCTTGCTTGAAAGCCAGTCAAATCCAACTCTAGGGGGCGGTGCTCATCTCCATTTCCAAGCCGAGGAGCCAGCACTGTCCAAAGACTTCTCCATGGTCATGTGGCCAGCATGACTAAATGCCGAGGCACTCCCGGAACGCAGTTACCTTCCCACCAAAGTGGTACCTAATTATCTACTTGCAATTTCTTGCTTTCGAACTGCTAGGTTGGCAGGAGCTGGAGCCAGAGATGGGAACTCACTCCGTCACGCGGTACTCGGGTCTTGAACTGCTGAACTACAGACCATCTGGTCTACAGCTCAGCGTCTTAACCTCTGAGCCACTGTGGCCCCTGCATTGAGTGGAACATAACTGTTCTAAGAAAATAAATTTAAGTACAGTAGCTTCATGAAAATGCTACAGAAAAGACGGAAGCTTAATGAAAGGCCCTGAATTGGCCATAATTGTACCCTTATGTTAACCTGAGCTATTTTTCAGTATTTGGGATGCCTGAGGATAGGTAAGCTCTTATAAGATCCACTGATGCTTAATAGTGCTCATTAAAAAACTTTTAAAAAAGACAGGATCTGCAGTTGCTCCAAAAATGTAAAGCTACATAACAATAAACCAATGACAAAAGACAAACGGAATAAGAGGAGCAATATAAATGGAAATTTATGTGAAATAATTTAGAGCAAATCCACATTTTTCTTTTGCGTGAGAAACCTGTTCAATTAAATAGAAACAATTTTTTTAAAAGACAAGACACTGTAAAGCAAACAGCAAATTCCAACTTCTATGTATCTATTATTCTTTTTACGTTGACCTAAGCAATTTGCGAAGAGTCAGACTCAACTGTGCAACTGAACAACAACAACAAAGCAATCTGTCCTTTTCCCGCAAAATGCTAGGTTTCATACGGTATGAATCGGTTCATACAAATGCATTCCAGTACTCTTTAATTTAGTCAAAGGTTGACCACAGACCTCAGCATGTAGAGTTATATGTTCCCCTTTTCCTTTAAGGCAGCCAACTTTAAAGCCAAAGCCTTGCAAAGCTATTTAGGACCCTGTAGGCTGTAATGAAACAGTGGTAGCCATGGGGGGGATTCTTATTGGAGGGTCTCACAAAACATTCTGGAACCTTCCACCCAGAACTGAAAGCCAGTATGATATACTGGGCCCTGACCTGGATAGCCCAGGCTAGCACAATCTTGTCAGATCTCGGAAGCTAAGTGGGATCAGCCCTGCTTAGTATTTGGATGGGAGACCACCAAGGGAGATCACAGTCACTATGCAGAGGCAGGCAATGGCAAACCACTTCTGAATGTCTCTTGCCTTGAAAACCCTATGGGGGGCATGCATTGCTGACATCACTACGTCATTTCTGGGTGCAACCTGAAAGTGACAGTGGATAGGCCTAAAAATCACTGGGAAATATGGTAAAACCAAAGTTTCCAGTGATTCCTAGAGCTACCCTGTTGTCACTTCTGGGCTGTACCAGGAAGTGACATACCAGCACAAGGCCAGGCAGTGTTTTCATTTGTATTTTTCTCCCATCCCCACTCACAGCAGCGACAAGCAAAAGCAGCAATTGGTGGGAGGGAACCCTATACTGACCACAGATTGTGACGCAGACCTAGCTGCTGCCTCAAATGACTCAACTGGCAGGGCATATTGATTAAACCCCAACCTGAGCCCCTGCCATTTTGTACCACAATTGAAATTGCTACAATATGATAGTATGCGTTCCAGATAAAAAGAAAGGAACCCTATTAAAAAAGTGTTAAAACATGTCCTGAATGACTGCACAGGAAGAAAAGAACTAAAAAAGAAAACCCTAGTCCATTAAATCTCATCAACAGTTGGAATTTGTCCTTGTTAGCCAATAGGAAAGAACTACAACTTTCCCAAGGAAATTATGTTCTAGTGAGGTGGACCTTGTCCTTTTCTGAGGAAATCTGAAAGCAGTCTTTAGTATTCACTGGCATAATTAGGGCTGCAGTTAATTTCATTAAACTCTCTTGCTGCTAAATGAAGCAGATTATGAGACATCTTTTATTGCAAGGCGTGAAATTACAGCCTGTCAGCTGCCAATGGTAGAGTAAAACTAATGAATTACAGGGTAAATAACACCAGAATTAACCAGCCAATTTAACATAGCACAGAGCAAAGTCATTTTTACTTAGAGCTCTGGCAAACAGTGCTGATAGGATACCTGCTCAGGTCAACAATGGAAATGCCGAGTGGGAAAGTCAGACATTCAGCTGACTTAAAAAACATTTTAAAAAATAGTAATACGTACTTGTACACTGAGCTGTCCAGAAACACTGGCAGAGCTTAACAGCCAATGAACAGTATTTCATTACCCCAAAATCCTCAGTTCACAACGATACGCTGCTATGGAACATGAAGTAATGTCAACATATGGACTGCTTTCAGAGATTCTTCAGCAGGTCCAGTCCAATCTCTCTGAAGACCTGACTTGTCCAAAGTTGTGTTGTTGTTTTTTAATTCTGCAAGCAACAGTAATATAAAGGTCTTCCACTGGCCAACTGCTTTAATTACGAATTGCCCACACAGGATTTCAGGGGAACACTTTATTATAAAATAGGAAAAAGGCTCGTTGTGGAAATAAATACAACAGCCTCTAGAAAGAGGCTCTGTCTTAGGTTGCCCCGGCCTTGGACACTCGGTGTCAATTTGCTGTGGCGACCTCAGCAGGGTATAATGACACTGAGTCCACCATTTTCTCCAGAGGAATTGATCTCTGCTACCTAAAGAACAGTTGTAATTTTGAGTGATTTATTTATTTATTTAATTGCATTTATAGCCCGCCCTCCCTGCACACGGGCTCAGGGCGGCTTACAGTACACTTACAGTGATCTCCAGCCCTCACCTGGAGATTGGCAACGATAGTTCCCCAGAAGGGAATAGTTGGTTTGGAGGGTGGAGTCTATGGCTTTGTACCTGTCCGAGGTCCCACAC
>NW_015175993.1:333398-344196 GCF_001447785.1 Gekko japonicus | reverse complement strand
ACCATCTCAGCAGCATATAAGGATACAGAGCCCACCATCTTCTCCAGGGGAACTGATCTCTGCCATCAGGAAAGCAGTTGTAATTCTGAGTAATCTCCAGCCCTCACCTGGAGATTGGACACATTTTATCTCAGAACAGCAAACTGTTTAGAATGTTAGAGGCAAAAGGCAATCAAGTTGCATATGCAAACGACCTCTGTGTTCCGAGGCAAAGGCCAATGGGGCTGCATATGCAAATAACCTCTGTGTTCTGACTGGCTATGGGGGGGAGAGGAACAGCAAACTGTTTAGAATGTTGGAGGCGAGACTCAAGCAATGCAGCCAGTGGATAGGGACAGATTCTGAGTGACACACCAGGGCGCCAACCAATTCCGGAGTGTGTGGAATGTTCTAGAGAAGTGCCACCACCATTCGGGTTTTATTTATAAGGGAGATTACACAGTAGCCAGAATTAATTGAAAAACAATTTTGCTCCCTGTACAGAGAATACAACTAGTGACTCCAGCAGTGAGAAGATGAGACCTCAGAGATCTGGGCATAAGAGATCTCAAGAAGCAGGAAACAAGGAGGAGCAGAAGGAGGCCAAAATCATGTGACTGGGAAGTCTACAAGTAAAAAACCCCAACAACAATCAAAGCTCAGGACAAACTTTACACAGTAACCCTAGCTGATAAATTGTTACTCTCTTTGGTGAAGGGTGTGTTTTTATATTCAAAAGTTTTAATCATTTTTGTTTCACTGATGATAAAAGATCAACCGTTTTTCCTTTTTGCTTCCATGGGAAAACAGACAGGCTGCTATTTCTTTTTTTGGGAGACAGTTTTAAAGACTTCTACTTCTCAACCAAATTTCAGACACAGAAGAGAGAGGATTGCAGCATTTTAGAGCATTAAAGGCAAACAGAATTTAAACTCTCAACCTCTGAGTCTTCCACCCAACTGGCACGAATGTCTGATGGATTGTACCCCTTGCTCAAGGGATCCCCCCTCTGCCAAATTACAGGGAGTAGCGGAAAGTTTCCCAGTTTTGCAGGCAATTACGCTTTCTTTCACAGCAGGCCAAGGCAGACGTGTTCCATGACCAGAAAACAGGCAGCAGCGCCGAGTGCACCCAGGGAACGCTTAGTACCCCCAAAACAGCAGGTCAAGTCAGACAACCAGGGACAAAGGTACCCCGAAGCAAGCAGAGCTAGTTACAAATGGGGGGGGGGGAGAGGCACTTGGCAAGATAGTATGACTAAGCAGTTACCTGTACCTCTGAAGCAGGCCTGTAGCTATAGTGGGGCATTTCGGGGCCTGGCCTCCTGACTTCCTGCCAAGACCCCCTGACTTCCATCCAGCACCCAGGCCCCCGACTCTCTGGGCCACCCGGAGGACTCCCAAACTCTCTGGGCCACCTGGAGGACTCCCCACCACTCCCCAAGTGTGGCTTGCTTCCCCATGTAGGCAAGCAGAGTGCAAACGATGCAAAAGTGAGGTTTTAAATTTTTACTGTTATTTTGTGATGTCAGTGCCCCCTGACTTATTTAAAGGCTGAATTACAAAATCCTGGCTACAGACCTGCTCTGAAGACAGAAAGGAAAATAGAGTCTGGTTGGCTAGCAGGTGGGAAGGAGAGAAGGAAGGAGGAATTGGGAAAGGCTATGGGGATTTTCAGGGATGGGAAAGAGACAATGGGGGAGGGACAAGTGAGGCCCCCGCTCTACAAGTCCTTGCAGGTTGCCTATTTGTTATATTCTACTTTAACATCAGAATCTTCATGCTATACATTTTTGAGTCAGGAACGCCTTGTCTTTAAAGCATTTCACTCATTCCAGAAGAGAAAATGTTTAACTGGAGTTTTTTCCACTGCTTCCCCCAATTTCCAGTTTTTCTAGTGGAAAGACGGGGTGGGGGGGAGTCCCTGGGGGGGAATCCCTCTTTTTTTCTGCATGTTTTCCCCCCTGTGCCCTCATATCTCAAGAAATCCCTGTCTTCTCTTTTGCATATAGGAAGTTTTAAAAGCAGGTAAGCATTGTATGCAGGGATTGTATCCAGGGAGACCTTCAGAAGCGTGGCTTTATCCTCTCTTAACTTACTGCTGTGCAATGACTATAAGCATCAGAGACTGTGGAGGAGAAATGGTTTTAAGTATGTGCATTCATTCAGACTGTGTGAGTGTTAAGTGCTGCTGAGTCACTTTCTGACTCATGGTGACCTTATGAATCAATGACCTCCAAAACATCCTGTCATGCACAACCTTGCTCAGGGTCTTGAAACTGAGGGCCCGGACTTCCTTGACTAAGTCAATCCATCTCACATTGGGTCTCCCTCTTTTTCTGCTGCCTACTACTCTTCCTAGCATTATTGTCTTTCCCAGCAACTCTTGTCTTCCCATAATGTGACCACAGTACAATAGCCTCAGGTTAGTCATTTTAGCTTCTAGGGAGAGTTTAGGTTCACATTTCAAAATACTTCTGCATAAACGTACTTCATACCAACATGTTTTAAAACTGGACAGAATAGTAATGAGTAGTCTCCACACATCCTAATTTAGGCACCTCTTCAGACTAAAGAGAAAAATAAGGAGAAAATCCACTAAATCTAATAGCTCAGATGTAAGGATCAGTTATCCACAACATTTTATTCCAACCTTTCCCCAAGGCAATGTACATAGCTCCCAATGTTCCCTCTAAGCTGAGTAAGTGTGAGCTGGTTCGCAGTTTTTTAGCCTCCGGCTTACACATTTTTGCCTTAGCTCAGGAAGGATGGCTTCAGAGCAAGCTAAATTATGTAGCAGCCAAACCGCTTGCTCACAACTTTAACGCCAGTAGCTCACAAAGTAGAATTTTTGCTCACAAGAGTCCACAGTTTAGAGGGAGCATTGATAGCTCCTCTCCATTTTTTTCCCTTGACAATATCCCTATGAGGTAGGTTAGGCGGACAGACTATTAGTGGACAAGATCACCCAATGAGCTGAGTGGGGTGGGTTTTTTTGAACCTGGTTCTACCCAAGTCCACTTTCTCCCTCTTCCAGATCACTACTGTCATGTTAACTGGCTAATGACCCCACGACCAATTTCTCTAGTACCCAACAAGTTAAGCACTGTAACCGAAATCGCAGACAGCTGACATGCCCAGCTCAGTCCTGCTTCTACCCACCAGCAAAGTTCTATCTGGCAACTTGCACATCCCTAGGGAAAAAACCCTCAGAACCTTCCCAAAGCAGCAACATGGCTCTAACCATATACCATTAACCATCTTCCTGAAAAGAAAGCAGCCCACTGACAGCAGCTCATCGTGGAACTGACCAGAAGTGTAATGACTCTGGATTTGGTTCTCGAAACCTGGCATGAGAGGTAGATGTTGTTGCACCAGTTGGGAACAGTGACCACAATGCTATTAAATTCAACGTTCATGGCAATGAAAAGTTCCCCCCCCCCCAAAAAAAAGTCCAAAACAGTCACATTTGATTCCAAAAGAGGGAATCTTATAAAAATCAGGGGACTAGTTAGTAGGAAGCTGAAAGGGAAACTCAATAGTGTCAGATTGCTAGAGGATGCTTTGAATCTATTTAAAACCACACTAATTGAGGGCCAGATAGAATGCATTCCCCAGGATAGGAAGCCTAAAAGGATGCCTGTATAGTAAGCGACTCGAGTCAAGGAAGCCATCAAAAGCAAAATGTCTTCCTTTGAAAAATGGAAGGTTTACCCCAACAGGCTGCTGAGAGAAAATCAGCATGACTTCTGCAAAGGGAAGTCCTGCCTGACCAAACCTTTGGAGTTCTTTGAGAAAGTGAACAAGCATGTGGACAATGGTGATCTAGTACACATTATGTACATAGACTTCCAAAACACTTTTGACAAGGTACCTCACCAAAGATTCCTGATTAAGCTCAGCAGTCAGTGGATAAGAGGATGGGTCTAAAAACTGGTTCAGTGACAACAAGAAAGTAGAATAAATGAGCAATTCTTTCAATAGAAAAAGTCCCAGAAGATACTATTTAATTTGTTTGCTAATGATCTGGAATTGGGGGCAAGCACTGTCGTGGCCAAGTCTGCCGATGACACCACACTATTCAGAATAGTAAAAACAATGGCCAGCCATGAAAACTCCAAGGAGGATCTCCCCAAATTGAGTGAGTGGGCAAACAATGTGGTAAATGAAGTTCAACCTAAGGTGATACACACTGGAACAAAAAACCCCACAACTTTAAGTACATGTTTATGCAGTCTGAACTTTTTTATTTTATCTAAAACATATTTATGCTGCCTTTCCACCCAAATAGGGTCTCCAAGGTGGTGCTTAAACTGAGACACCTTGGGGTTATAGTGGATAGCTCAGTGAAAATGTTAACTCAGTGTGTGGCAGTGGTGAAAAAGGCAAACTCCATGCTGGGAATTATTACTAAATGGATTGAAAATAAAACCGTCAATATTATAAATTCCCCGTATAAATCCGTGGTACAGCCCCATTTGGGATACGGCATGCAGTTTTGGTCACCGTATCTCAAAAAGGACACTGCAGAGCTGGAAAAAGTACAGAGGAGGGTAACCAAGATGATTAAAGGGCTGAAGCATCTTTCCTATGAGGAAAGAATCCAGGACTCTTCACTCTAGAAAGCTGTGGATATATGAGAAAGTTTCTGTCCAAATGACACACGTCCTTTTGCTTATTAACGGATTTGTTGTCCTCAAGTTTTATATTTTTGTTCTTGACTCTCAGATGGCAAAAATTAAGATATAAGTGCTATGGTAGCCTCGGGTGCGGCAGCTGTAAAGTCCTTCTCAAATATTAAGTGTACTTACTTGCAATTTTTCTTATACAAATAAAAGTTTTTATATAAAAATTCCATAAATATGTCAAATGTTACAATTTTATATAGTTAAAGTTATACATGATACATTTTATGTTGTTAAATCAGTAAAAGAAATATAGGTTTGATAAGGAAGTAAGTATTGCTTACATTTCAATGTTTCCACAAATTTCTGTGTTGTTACGTGTCCCCCTTGCCCATGGCTTCAAAATTTCTACAACACCCAAATGCACCCATGCTTCATATATGGCAATGTAAGGTATGGGAAATATACATAATGGAAAGAATTACGTATAAAATGAATTGGTTTGAAAATAATCCTCCTTCCTCATAGCAATGCAGATGGGAGTGGTCCCCCCCCAAAAAAATTGAAGTCTGTAAGGTATGGGAAATATACATAATGGAATGAATTACGTATAAAATGAATTCGTTTGAAAATAATCCTCCTTCCTCAAAGCAATGCATTTGGGAGTGGTCCCCCCAAAAATTGAAGTACTTAACTGAAATGCCATATTAGGGATGTTTATAAGTTGCAAGATCCGATGTTTGGTATTGCTTATTTACTTTCTATTTTAATTGTCTTTGATGTTTATTGTGTTATTTCTTTGTAATCAGTTTCATGCTTGTGTATTTGTTGGTTGTATTAATTACAAATTGTCAAATTAAAAAAAGTCACAACAAGATTCCATGAAAAAAAATTCTACAATTTTACACCTCTATTCATAGTCTTAACATATCTTCATTAAGGTTCTTGTCTTCGTATCACTGGATTTAATATTTCTAGCTAATCTGCACAGATCCCATTTTACTCATCTATACTCTGTATGTATCTTTCTAACACATATGCCTAAAGTTTTGCTGATTAAGGGAAAACGAGGTGAGAAGGTAAACTCTTGTGGAAAAGCGGGAGTATGGGGACAGTCATATGCAACCACTTTGCCAAGCAATCCCACAAAGGCTGTGACACAGCATTTCCCGTGGATGGTCTGAATCAGGCTAATATTTTATAGCAGGGATTTCTAAACCTTTTCAGGCCACTGCCCCCTTGGTTACATAAACTCATCCTCAGTGCCCCCTACTCTAGCCTATAAAAAGCATTATTCAGAATAGTAGTTTGCATAACCCACTAAAAGCATAATAACAATACAATCAAAAACAATAACGATTAATTGCACATTTATTCAAAATCCATTTAAAACCTTTTAGTTTAATTTAATCAACAAAACTGATGAACTTGATCCAGTGATACCATGTTTTCAAAGCCTGATAGTCATGTATCTTAGATACTACATTTAGCAGCTACTTCCCTGTTCGATAAAGTCTTGATGAAATGATACCAGTTTCCAATGTCTGGTTTAAAGTCACTTATCAGGAGTCTTAAATCATCAGATTTAGTAACTTGGGAGTCAATTTCTTTGCTTGAAGAGAAGTTGGATAACCACACTAAAACCACATCCCACCAAATACAATGTTGGAAATGCAGCAAGGACACTATTAACCACTGTCCATAGTGCAGGATACCAATAATAAATGTCTTCTTTTAACACTTGATAGCATTAAATATTAAAAGTGACGCATCAATATAAGAACATGTGTTTACATATTAGTTCTCAAATCTTCTTTTTAAGTTAGCTGGGTTTTTATTGTAAAAATTTAGGAGCTTAGATGAAGAATTTTGGTAATTGAAGGAAAAAATAGGGTAACAATAATAAAAATTCTGGTAATCAGACCACAAATGTACTTCCTGGATACCACAGTACAGATACACAAGGGACACAGGAGTACCACATTATACTGGAAACCGACAGAGCGGCAAACATATCTACATGCCTCCAGCTGTCAAGCCAACCACATCAAATTATGCTATGTACATATAAATGGGGGGGGGGATTTGGAGTATATTTTCAGAAAAGCAATGTACAACAACCCAGATCCCAATCTACAGCAACTAATGAACTCCAGCCACGAAAGCCTTTGACAACATACAATGTACAACACTGCTACATATTTAAAAGTTTTATAAATTCATTCACCCACAGAATAATGTTTGACTGGGAATATGTGTTTCTGTATCTGAAAATACAAAAAACTGTCAATGGATACTGGTTATTACACTGAAATGTCTGAGAGAAGTAAATGGTATACATAAAAGGTTCTAATCTAGAAGGACCTAGAAGACTGAAAAGTCCTGGAAAAACCCCCAAAATTACAAAAAATAATAGCTTGAATTTAAAGGAATAAAGAAGGTTATTTTAATTCACTGCCACCTTTTATTACTTTTACAGGGGGGTTCTTTTCTTTTATTACTGCAATTCTGAACAAAGATAATTTGTTGTATTTTCTTTACAAAAGTCTGTCTAATAATTTACATTTTTTGCTAGAAATATACCCAAATTTCCCAGCAATATTTATTTTTATTTACCAGAATTCTTATTATTTATACCTTAAATATTCCCTCCATTACTCATTTTTTTCTTATATCCTCTTTCCTTTAAAAAGTTTTTTTCCCTTTTGAAAAGTTATAGAGAAATTTTTAATTCTTACATAACTTAGAAATATGCAACAAAAATAACATATAGCTAAAAAGTGCACTTCATAATCAACAGATTCGATAACCAAGAATAAAGGAAAATAAATACCACAGTCAATACTACTATGTTAAGGCCTTACTAGCAAAAACTTGAAAAATGTCAGAGACAAAAACACCTGGTGACAACAGTTTCTCAAAAAGTGGTATACTGGTCTGACTAGAGCTCTGGTGGCGTATTTACTAAAAATTCCACCATAATCCAGCACTATGTAGAGGCAGAAACCATTGGTTTAAAAAAAAATGTAGAGGCAGAAACCTAGAGCACAATTTGCGAGCACAGTGTTATAGCTTGATGAATTGTAAATAAGTGAACAACACAGTCAAAGGGGCCCAACTCCAGTGCTCCCTGCTGCCCATTGCCTCTTAGCACCCCCATAGGTAATCCCATCAGCCCCTAAGGGGGCAGTGCTGCCCACTTTGTGAACCACTGTTTTATAGCACACACAAGAATTACAGACGAAAAGGCCTCAGGCTAAAGGAATCATGGGGGCACACTGAAAATGTGAGTATAGCAGGTGAGTCTGTAGAACTTGTGTCTAGATGTGTGTATACACATCTTTAATTTGCACTTTGCACAATTTTTGGTGTATGCACCTTAGCTATTCGCAAAGCCACTTGATTCTAGAATTTCCGGAAGGTGGAGTGGGATAGGGTCCTTAGGAGGAATGGAAGCGGTAATAGATAACTTCACTACTGCTCTATAACTGTAACATTTACTGATACTGCAAAATGTTGAAAGTACTTTACAAATATTATTGCAACATTTCTTTTACATTATCTCTGTAAGGAAAAGTGCATTTATCTCTACATATTCCCCATCTTCACAACTTTTCAAGAATAAAGGATTAAAACTCAGAGGGAAAAGTAGAAGTGACTACACTTGAGGCTCTTCCTAAGCCTTTCTCAGTTTCAAAATAAATGCAGGAAAGTTCACAGGAAGAAAACAGCCAAAGCAGAGAATAAATGAACTGAAAGAGGTCACAGATCCCCCTGCAAACGCACATAGTATTTTGTTGGAAAACCCTGGCCCAATCACTCTCCCATCATAACCTACTTCAAGAACAAATGGCACATTATGTGCTCCTCATGTCCCCCATGTCTGCCACAGTCCTTCCAACCAGATATGCTCCAAGAGTAGCATGCTCAGAACTTAAATTCCCAGGTGCACACGGGGCCAATGCAGATCCAGCCCCCCTCCCCACCATTCTCCTGACCTAATCAGCCCCTCTTTGCCCTGTGGAAGCCCATCAGTAGGCACAAATTCCCCAGGGAAGGAAAGTGGTGTGGGAGGAAGGCTTAACAGAGCAATCATGAGGGGTGGGCAATTGGAATAGGGAGTCAACTGACCCCTATGCCAGCATAACTCAGTTATATGCCAGTGTAAGGGGCATTTATGCCAGCGGAGGGCATGAGCGGTGCTGTGCAGCGCACTTGCACTGGCACAGATGCACCATGGCCGCATGCCAGTAGAGTGACAGCACGAACCCCTGCACCAGTAGAAATAAGGGCGTGCCACAGACATGATGCCTACCAGTCGGCTTCCTTAGCCCTTTCAGCAGAACAGGCACAAAACTGCACCAGAAAAAATGGCAGGGCAACACAGTGGCGGCCATCGTAAATCCCTTTTCATACACTTGGCTGCAGCCACACCCTCGTGAACCCAAGCAGCTTAGGATACCAACCAAGCTCCTCTCCAGCACCTGATGGCCTACAAATGGTTCCTGAAGTTCGCCCCACAACTTCAGAGGTAGGGTGTGCAGCACAGGATGCTGTCTGACATCTCCCAGCCATTTGGACTTAGAGCTAGTGCACATGCACCTCGGTGGTGGGCAAAAAACAGAAAGGTCACCTAGCACTGCTGGGTGAACACTTGGGTGGAAGAGACCACCAGGAGAACAACGTCCACATGCTGTGGCTGACCTCTCCCAGGTTTCAGTCCCCAAAGGTACTGCGAACTTGTCGACCAGGATCCCAAGGGGCAGCCACACATGGACAGGTAAGCAATGAACACACACACACCCCAAGACAACAACAGTGGCATTGAGCTGCAATGGACACAGAATCTGTCGCTCCCGAACCTGGCAGCTGGGGGCACTCTCGCAGATAGACATGAACCCTGTGCTGCTGGGGGAGGGAGCTGAAGGTGGCACCACCACACCAGGCTGCATGACCCACCTGTTGGCAGCGCTCCCCATGCACAAAGTGTGTCAGTGGGTGGGATTCCCCTCCAACCTGAGTGCCAAGTGATCCTACCTGATGCCCAAACCCTTCCCTTGAAGGTACAGAATGACCTGCTGCTGCTGCCAGAGTGCATCTCCAGATATTGGGGAGTTCTGACAGGATGCTGAATCAAGTGTGGATTATCTGGATTCTGCCAACCGTCGGGTCCCCCTTGTGGCATCAGAGGGCCAGACAGGGTGTTCGCTGCCAAGTGCCCTACAACCTACCAACAAGGAACAGCAGTGGCTGTTCCACTGTGTGTTTCCCCTGCATGCAGGTGCCGAACCAACAGGGAGAGCCGTCAACCCATCCTTGGAGCCAAAACCCCACCATGTCCCCCCCACACACACACCAGAAGCATGGTCTCAGGAGCATGCAGACACATCCAGCCTCCTGGCCCTTCCCTACTGACAATCATTTAACCTTGTATTATCAAAAGATTTGCAGCATCAAGGCCTTCTTAATAGCATTTTTTCAAGATATTCCATCCTCGATGACCGTTTAGAACCTTCAGTGGACAACTCTCACCTCAAGGAGTGGGTATTTAGATTTGATGCACTGATCGATCAATCTTCAATTATAAAATCTAAAGCAGCACAGTGGTATAAACTATTCAAATTAGACCATTCTGGATCAGCTTATTTGGCCTACATTGCTAACCACGTTCTTAGAGCGACTTCTACTTCACTTCGTTTTCAATCTATGCCAACAGCTGTTCTGACCGGCTGCTATCTTCAAATACCAATGGACCAACATGTCTGCATCTGTGGATCGCTTACCCCAGAGGATTGACATCATTATATCCTATTCTGTCTGTTATACACTTTTGGCCTACATTTCTAACCACATTCTTAGGGCGACTTCTACTTCACTTCGTTTTCAATCTATGCCAACAGCTGTTCTGACTGGCCGCTATCTTCAAATACCAATGGACCAACATGTCTGCATCTGTGGATCGCTTACCCCAGAGGATTGACATCATTATATCCTATTCTGTCTGTTATACACTAACCCTAGGGTTAAATTTTTGGCAGGAATTTTATCTGCCATAAACGCATATTGTGTAGATGGGAAGATTGTATTCCCACGATCTGATGATGATGCATATGTATCTTATAGACACTCTCTGTTTGCCCTTTCAGAAAAGAAGTTAAGGTCTGAGAGGATATTGTTGGGGGCAGTTTCTTCAAA
>NW_015175993.1:229251-331149 GCF_001447785.1 Gekko japonicus | reverse complement strand
AATTAGCCGTTAATTAGTATGAAGGAACAGATGCTGTTAGAGTTTCAGCAGGCGTACAGGTTCTGTAAACAATGCTTATAAATCTAAATGAATTTATTAGCCACAATGCGAGTGTCAATGTTTAGCTGGCAACCATACAACTATGGCAGAATTCCCTTAACATATCTGCGACATATTAATAATCCTTGTGTCAACAAAAGGCTGTGGAGCAATCTGACTTGCTAACTGTCATCACCGTTCTACTTAATCTCGTTTTATAAATCACTTACTGTTCTCCCAGTGCTTCCCATGCACTAGGTGGTGAAAGAATTCTGCCGTCGAGATTTTCAGACCATAGCCATTATCTTCTTTAGCCTCTAAAACAACGGGAAGTGTCTGGAATCCCCATATGCATTTTACGAATACACTATATTAATTGCCAAAGAGCTAATAAGCTATAAATGTATAACCCAGAGATTCTGAGTGGAGCCATATGGGCCCCCATAAGGTGAATGGAAAATCTTAGGGAGGCCCTAGTTATTTTATACCACCACATGAATTGAGGATATAATTCTTAAGCCTAAAAAAATCTCCCCCAGGCCCTTCAAAAAGTGGCACACAGCAACCAGGAGTCTCACTGAATGTATACCTGAGATCTGCAGATCATAAATATACTATATAAAAGGTGCTCTGCCTGGAGTTGCTGTTTCTCTATGTCCTAATTTTGTTCCCATTTACTTGTTATGAGACTGTTCACACACATGAAGCTGCCTGATACCGAATCAGACCACTGGTCCATCGAAGTCAGTATCATCTATTCAGACTTGGCAATGGCCTTCCAGAGTCTCAGGCAGGGAGCCTTCACATCACTTAGGACCCGATCCTTACTGGAGATGCTGGGGATTGAACCTGGGACCTTCTGCATGCCAAGCAGATGCTCTACCACTGAGCCATGGCTCCTCCCCCTTCACCAACTCAGAGCCTCCCAGAGCCTCTTCCATGTTGAGCCCTCCCTTTGAGCTGTCCATCTGGTACCAGCACAGGCCCACGCTTTTCAGTGTTAGCTCCAGCCTTATGGAACACCCTCCCTGAGGGGGAGTGGTGGGCCCCATGCTATCTACCATCTCTAAAAACTGTAAAGCTGGGGGGGGGGTTGTAGGGGGGCGTTTTGCAGTTAATTTACTAAGCAGGGTATTATTTTGAGAAAGTTATATAGCTATGTTTTTTCCCCAGCTTAAAAATGTCCTTGTCATATGTGGCACCCCTGAATGTTGCTAATTAGTGACACCTGTTGTGGGTGTTGGCTGGAGAGTTTAAATGACATTCTTGCAAGGTGAGTTTTGAGAAGACAGACTTGAATTAGGAGCAATATGCCACAGAAGTAATTTCAGAAGTCTTCCATCTATGCAGAATTTATGTGGTGAGTAAATGACTTGTAAGAGATTATTTGTATCTTCATTGTATGTCTGCTGTTTGTTTGGTGACCTTTTTGTATTTTTTTCATTTTTGTAATATGCGCAGTGAGGATTCTTTGATAAAGACAAAGGAACGGGCTGAAAGTAAACCGGGACCCCATCGGAATCTTTCACATGCTCCATTGTGTAACAGAACATGCTGTTATTCGTTTCAATGGGTTGTTGTAAGAAGTAGACAATGGCTGCGGTCACACGGAACAGAAGCCACACAAGTGAGACGGAAAACAGGCGGAGTTTCCGGGCGCGATCTCACCAGCACATCTGGGAAGCGTAGCACTCCCGTGGCACAACCGAGGCTTCCAGCCGAAACTGCGTGGCAAAAAACTAGTACCTCGGAGGTACTAGTTTCCAGAAACTGCGGGGCAAGGGCGGGCGTCTGATCGCGTTTCCGGTGGCATCCGGCGCCCGCCCATGTCCCCGTTGCAAATAAGGTGGGGTGTTTTTTGTCCACGTCTCTGTGGATGCGCACACGCACCCAACGGAGCATGCGCATTCGTCGTGTACACACAAAAACAAAACAGTTTGCCGCGGCGCACGCTTCTTCGTTGCGCACCAGCTTGTCCTGTGATCAGCACCTCTCCCTTGCCATGGAACCTCCACGGTACCTCCACAGGACCTCCACGGGAGGTCTGATCGAGTAACTGCGCAGTAGTTTGCCCCAGGGCAAACAGCCACACTTCTCCCCCGCAGTTTATTGCCCGTGTGACCGGGGCCAATATTGTCTTTTGTAATACTTGTATTGATACAAATAACAAGGATTTTATGTAATATAAGTTCTATTGAGCACCATTACATTATTTATAAGTAAATTCAAAGAAGATTCTGTGCATATTTGTTGCCATCTCATGCTATATATTTTGTTCGTATCTTGTTTTATGTGGGTCAGATTTTTGTAAAGCTACTCTGAGTTGCTGTGTGTTCACGGGAAAGGCAGCATATAAATATTTCCATAAACAAACAAACTGGGCATAAAAGACTTGTGCTGTGTAGTGGGAAGGCGATTTTAACAGCTTTGTTAAAAGCCTTCTGAAGCCTGCAAATGGGTTAAGATCGAGAACTCCCCCAATTACATGCATTCTCTGTGCGGGCTCCCACCTTGTGGAACGGCCTGCTGAAGGAAGGTGGAAGGCCCCCACAGGAGGGCTTTTAAAAAAGAGAGAGAAAGATCAGAGCTGTAGTAGAATGGAACAGTCCAGGAGGATGCCTTTATAAGGGAACAGGACCGTAGCCCACTGCAGTGAATCCACTGCAATGATTATTCTAGGCATCACCTTGCTGTAAGTTTACTGCCCTGTGTTCTTCCTACGTAACCTTGCCTAGTCCATTGCAGTTTGCATTGTCTACTGATTCTGGAACCTTTATCCAATTGCATTGTTCACTGGACACCTTATGCTGTATGACTGCACTGTTTTTGGTTCTTGTTCATTCGCCTTGAGTCTCAGGGATAAAGATGGGCTATAAACATATAAAGGTTAAGAATCACTGGCGTGACCCTAATGTAAAGAGTGATATAAAATTCCCTCACCACAACGCTTCCATGTATTTCTAAGGAATCGCAGTACAGAAGCATCAACAAACATGGAGCATTTAAGACCTGAAACGTGCACAAATCTTGATCACGAATGGCACATAGTGACATCTTTTTCACACCGTAAATGTCCCTTTAAACCTTTTTATAGATTTGAAATGGTACATTTAAGACTATACTGCTGTAACTGCCTTCAGTATGAAAGAGCTCAGTGAGACAATACGGACTTCATGCTACTGAGTCCCTCGCACTGACAAATACAGCACCATCAGCACCATCCTTAGCTGAGTTATAGTCGTCGAAGCCCGCTGACTTCAGTGGAACTCAGAAGGGTGTACTTCTACTCAGGGTAGCATGGCAGGACATCTAACAGAATTGTATCCTATCACAATCATATTCTATGTTTTCTCTGCCTTCTGTTTATCTACCTCTTTGATCTATCATTCCACTTCAGTATTATGCAGCGAAAAGAACAGCTGTATAATTAACATGCATCAGTTATTCAATGTTCTACCACTATAATTTCTGGAAATTCTATTTATCATGTTTTCGGGAGATATCTTGAAAGCTTACATGTCTGCAACTGATATTTCTGCCTATTCAAACCTACCTTCAATCTCTAATTTTTATGGTGGTTTTTTTGTACATAAATTCCTCAGTATTCCCACGGTATTGCCCAAACTGATTTGGTGACAGTCCACTGTATCTTAATAAGCTCTTGAGGTTTCAAGTGCCAGTTATCGGGGGGAAAGGGACTCTTGGACAGTAGATGGAGTGAGAAAAAAAGGGTTTTTTAGCCAATGGAAATTAAAGTTCTTTTTTTCTATTTGTTGTCCAATAGCAGCGCTGGATTCGAGTCCAGCAGCACCTTAGAAACCAATATGTTTTTCAGGATATAACCTTTGGAGAGCCAAAGCCCCTTTTGTCAGATATGGAATGGAGATCCCCGAGTCCTTGTATCCCAGACAGAAGGTGGGAAGGGTGTTGAAAAGAATGGAGTCGGGATGCTAAGATACAATGCAAAAATGTAATCAGCTTGATTAGAGGAGATAAAATGCCTAGGGGCAGAAAATTAGCACCCATAGTGAGAGTCCTATGTCCCTATTCAGCATTTTTCTGAATTTGTGAAAGAACTCAGGTTCAGCAATCTGAACTGTAATCTCCCCTTGAAGCTCCCCTGTTTGAGGACTGGCGTTCTTAGGTGAGTAATAGAATGTCCTGGAAGATTAAAATATTCTCCCACTGGTTCCCAAGTGTTGTGATTTTTGATGTCAGAGTAAAAAAAATAAAATCTGGCAGGCCAAAAACCAAAGCCATGCCTCTGCAGCTCTAACGACAGCCTGACATGGTCGGGCCAGGGAAGAGGCCAAAATTGTTCACAAGGAGGCACAGATCATTCCCAAGCCTTTCCCGGGGACAGGAGGTGACCCCCAGGACTGACTGGCTCTTCATGTACCAAAGCGACTGTGAAGAGCTATTTAAGTTCCTCCAGCCCAGAGCCCAGTTGGACATAGTTCGGTCTCTTCCTGGAGTTGCCAGCTGTGGCTTGGGAAATCCCTGGAGATTTGGGGACAGTATCTGGGGAGGCACTTTTGTGTCTCCTAGACTTTATGGCAGGGGTGGCCAAACTGTGGCTCAGGAGCCACATGCGGCTCTTTCACACATATTGTGTGGCTCCCGGCAGGGCAGCTGGGGAAGCGAAGGGGAGGCATGCCTTCCCAATCGGTCTTCCCTTCCCCAGCCAGTCTTCCCCTTCCTGGGTAGGCTTAAGGCAGGGGGGAGCAGAGAAAGAAGGCAAATTTAACTTTAAATGTGTTCTCAAAGCGCCCCCCTCCACCTAAAAATATAGTTGGACAAATAAGTATCATTATCAATATCTATTTTTACCCCTTTTGTTTTTATTTTTGGCAATCTCATTTAATGATAATAAAAAGCAAATTTGCATATTTTCCAATTAAAAACATGTCTGTAATATTTGTTCATGTCATGCGGCTCTCAAACATCTGACGTTTATTCTATTGGGGCTCTTACGTTAAGCAAGTTTGGCCACCCCTGCTCTATGGAATACCACAGAGGCTGCCTATTTTCTCCAGGAGTTCTATAGTCTGGAGATTAGTCGTAATTCTGGGAGAGCTCCAGGTCCCACCTGAAGGCTGGAGGCTGGCAACCCGAGCTATTTCTCCCTCCACGGAGCTAGCTGACAGAAGAAGAGGAGAGTGAAGGGAGCGTTCCAAAGGGAGGAAGTGGACCAGGGTGAAGATTCACCCTCCTCCCTTCCCAGTCTGAGGCCTCTGCAGGGGTGACACCCTCAGCAGACCCTCTGATGAACTCATCTCCAAGGAGGCAGATGTGCAACACCTTCCCTCAACGAACCTGCCTGCCATGGATCAGTGGACAGCCTTCCCTTTGCTCTGCTAGTACCAGCCCACTTCTTCACATGTGTATTTTCCCAGATACGACAACATCTGCTTTGAAAAAAGTCACACAAAACGTTTGCTTCTGGAATTTGCCATATAGAACAAATGTTACTACCAACATTTCTTTACAGAACAGACGAAATCCTTAACATGGGTTGGCCATAGCCACGGGGAAAGAACTCTGGCAGGGGAGGACTCACCTCGAGGGTTTCTATCTTTAACAAAACTAAGCCCAGGCCCATAGCTACAGTGGGGCATCTCGGGGCCTGGCCCCCCGACTTACCACCAAAGCCCCCCTTCCCATTCATCCCCTATCTGTGGTGCTCACTTTGGGGGGGTCCAGGGTGCCCCCTGACTTATTTAAAGGCCCCCTGAATTAAAAAATCCTGGCTACGGGCCTGACTATACCTACTAATGATGAAGACTACCACACTGTAGCCACTGCTGCTCACAGAATGGGAACGAAAGGCTGTTTAAACACAATGTGCATATTAGTACTGGAGATATTAAAATAGCCTTCACTTGCAAATTAAACATTCTGAGCGAGTACTCATGGCTCAGGCCACTCTGATATAAGGGCACATTTGATCTAATTGGAAAAACATTTCAAGAGCTCTGGGAATAGTCACTGTTAACTGAATGCAACAACAAAAAACGAGAAAGAGCATGCACACCCGAGGGGATTACCAAATCAATTAACAACTAATTCAGGAACTAATTTCTGTATTGCCTCTTAGCACAGAAATGTATCTTTAATTTCTCCTGCAATAAGCATCACCATGATCATCCTAACACACACTGACGCTCTAAATGAGTTTACATGCATCTCTTTTTGATTGGCTATATAACATCATTTCTTCACAGTTCAGTGCAACTGTAGCCAAGTGCTCAGAAATATTTAATTATACTAGTAGCTTCCCATTAACAAATTAAATAACTATAGTGAAGACTACACTATCACAATCAACAAAAATAATTACCACAGTATTCTAGATAATCCATTTATTTTTTTTAAATTGGAAAATTACTCAGGAAAACAATATGCCTGAATTATATTTGTATTTCAAAAACATGTGGTTGTGTACTAATGTGTGCTGAGATAAAAGATTAACATTAGAGGAAATTCTCCCAAACCCAGAATTACTAAATTTGCCATTATGTTCCAATTCACATTTTGAGTGTTGTTCTGGAAATAAAGAAATCTGTAGTTATCAACCTCAACAGCTAATCGCCCTGTTATTTTTAACAGCTAATGCTGCACAAAAGCTGGCAAAATACATTCTACAGCCAACATGACAAGAATAATTCATTTGTGTGTTCATACAACAGCTTTGCTTCTCCTACATATAAAAGCTGACCATACAGTGTTATTTCCAGCTCTCTTGGATGTCATTCTTTCTGGGTTTTGCTTTCATATAAACCATTTTGTGTTTATTGAGGGAATCATTACATAGTCCTTGCCCAATATATTCACTAAGTAGAGTGTCTATAAATAAATGTACAATATTTACAGCCATGCAAGACTAGTCCCCCCCCACCAGGTGTGCCATTAATAAAAAGAAGGGGTCATCGTACATTGGCATACAAGTTGCAGTTATGTCCAATAAAAAATTAATTTCCCCCCCAGTGTATTAGGTTTTTTTTTTAAAGGGAAGCAGTATTATATTCAGGGTCACCTGTCTTTTGAGTAAATACAACAGATGAGTGTAAAACTGGGGGTGGGGTGGGTGGGTGTTGATTTGTTCCTTGCAAATCAGCTTAATCATATCCGCTTTCTACTGATCACAGGTTCCCACTACCTTTTACACTGCTACTGACAGGTAATCCTCTTAAAACAGGTAAAAAGTTGTTTCGATCCCTTTTGATTGGTGCAATACCTTATAATTCTCAGTTCTTTTATCCAGCATGCGGCAAGTTTGAGCTCTAACCCTATCACCTCCATCTCACCTTCTTTATAAATAGTGAGAGTGGGATTTTTCTCAGAAACCAGCTGAATCAGAGTGGGATTTTTCTCAGAAACCAACTCCCCCCCCCCTTTTAATTACTTTTAAAATATTTTCATGACAAAAGGCACAATGACCCAAGGGCAACAAAACAGCATTAGCCACAGAACAGTAACACAACAAAGGACAATTAAAAACTAGAGTTCACCCACAGCTGGAACCTTGCATGCAGCAGAACAACAAAATGAGCGCTGCGTTTTGCTAAACAAACTTCTGCTGTTTGAACTCCTCTCAGAAGTAGTGCTGTGTTTGTTCTCAGTGTACTCTATGGAAGCCTGCCACACAACTATGTTATATATTCCCCCTCCCCCCCCCATCTGAATAGGGTCACGGGATTCTTATCTCACTACAGATACTAATTTTCTGCCCCCAAGCATTTCCCCTCTGCTCTAATCAAGCTGATTAACATTTTGCACTGTGCTTCTGTATCCTCAGATCCCTGTTTGTAACACCCCTCCCACCTTCTGACTGGGATATAAGGACTGGAGGATGTCCATTCCTACTTATATCTGATAAAGGCAGCTTTGACTCTCAAAACCTTATACCCCGAAAATCTTCTTGGTCTCTTAAGGTAACCCTGGGCTCAAATCTAGCTCATATATATTTTACTGTGTCTTTAAAATCCCAAGAGTTCCCCTGAGATCTGCAAACAACTGGGGGTCCATGTTAATGTTGCCAGCTGACATTTCAACGGCACTGCCACCGAAACAACATTTTGTTTTCCCCTTCTGAGCAATGTCTGAGGAGTCTAATCTTGTTTTCTTAAAATGCAGCTAAACAACGTTCACAGGAGGCCTTCGTATTTTCCTTGTTTTAGGAACATGGTAAGATACACAGTTCAATATATTTAGAAATATCAAACTGTGAGTATTTCTATTACTTACTGCATTTATTTCCCTGGACTTCTACTGTTAAGAGCATTCGGGGCAATGTACAAAGAATGTAGAAAGCAAATTCAAATTCACATGAACATGGGACTACTAACATGACATAGCAACAGGGTGATGATTTACTAAAGATTTGGGAAATGCAGTATGCTTTAGAGAATTTCTTTTAAAAAACAAACCTGCAACTCCCAGTGCTTTTCAGAAGCAACAATACCACTACTACATGAGCAGAACAAAATCTGAACTTTGACAGGTTTCTTGAATGAATACAAGGAAATCATAATTATCCACCTAGTCAGACCAATGTCCATCTCATCTCCAACATCCCATTTAAGAGATGGGCAGGATAGAAACGTGAAAAATAAATTAATAAATAAATCGTGTCAAAAGCACACAAGTAGGTGAGTTCTCTTCCCTTGTAAGAACTGTCCATTTTATTCCTATCCTCTGTATCCCATTATATCAGCTATCCTCTGATCCTGAGATAAACACGTTGATTTCAGCAATGTGGTATATTTAGTTGAAACAGCAACTCTTTCACATGCTGGAAAGCATCACTGTCCCAAGTGTGGAGGGGCTTTTAAAATCCTAAACTCCATGGGGAGGTGGTAGATAAAATCGGTCTTCTTAAATCCAGATTCTATGTTAATTATAATCTGGTTGCTGTATATTTTGGAGATTTTTGCTGACCATGTTTTTTATGGATTGTGAGCTTGTGTTGAGAATTTGGGAGAAACCCTTAGAATGCATACCAACTGTATTCACAACCTTTCTCATCTTTGGTAATCAAATCTGCCAGGGAGGGGCCAATTTTACATTTTTATTGCCTTTTGTAATTGGTTTGTATTGCTGCTATTTTCATAAATGGCGTTTTATTAGCTATTTTTAGCTGCTGTTTTTTTTCCTTTCCAACTGTTGTTGTTTTATGGTTTTAGTGATTCATCCCTCCCATTTTTATCTTACTGTGAGTCACACTCTGAGCATTATTTCACCAACAGAAATTTTCCAAAATAAATAAATGCCCATTTAACTATTGCCTTGTAACATATACATTTTCAGGCTGCAAAAACACTTTATTTTAGGGTCATTTTTTTTTTACAGTTCTTCAGTTACACCCCGATTCAAGGATGTGAGCCTGTCTCCAAAATTTTATATGGTAAAGAAGGATGCAAAAAATTAATCTGCTCTTAACAGACTTGCCAGTTAGTAACCCTGTTTTCTTGCTTCTGATTTAAAGATAGTTATTAACATTTTTAATAGCTTCAGCATTTTCCTTCTTGGCTCATCTTCTCACCTGTTTCTGTGCTCTTTTCCTCTTCATTTGGACTTCTTAAGGGAACATTATGGCAACTTATAAACTTCTCTACCAACTATTTAACTGTACAGGCATTGGGGGGGGGGAATGTGTGGCATGTCACTTTTATAATGATCTTAAATATCCTACTAGCTCCCCTGAAGGGATTTTACCTTCCTAATCATCCCCTTCACTGTCCTTTTAATTAATCCTTTCACTTTATGACAAATTTAATTTACTATTTGTCGGATTTCTCTCAGCAATTTTCCATTCATGTCAAACTGGACAGTATTGTGGTCATTGCTCCGTAAGATTTTAAAATGTTTCCCTCATACTATATCCTAGAGTACCAGTTAGGATTAAATCACGATTGTCCTCTCCTGTTGTGAGATCCATTACTATTATACAGCTAAAGGAAGATTCCATTCTCTAGAGTTCCTTTCAGATTTAATATCGTTTTGTAATAGTGGATAAACTACTTTACCACGCAACTGTCCTCATTATGGTCAATGTTGCTTCATGGTCTTTTAAAAGCTCTACTGCACTTTCTTCAAAGAGGTCATGTGATAAATTACCCTGCCACTCCAGGTAAACAATGTAAGAACAGCTCCTGGACCTGATTCAGAAGAAGGTTGAGGTCACATTTCAGACAATTAGCATCCAGACTTGGTCATTTAATAATAATAATGTGTGCCATCAAGTCGAACTGACTCATGGAGACCCCAGGACCATGGGGTTTTCAAAGCAAGAGATGAGCAGAGATGGCTTACCATTGCCTTTCTCTCCATAGCAACCCAGTCTTCCTTGGTGGCCTCCCAACCAAGTACTAAGCATTTGTTTATTTGTTTATTTATTTATTTGATTTATACCCCACCCTCCCCACCAAGGCAGGCTCAGGGCTGACCTTGCTTAGCTTCTGAACTTTGACAAGATCAGGCAAGTCAGGACTGAATTATTCAGGCTGCTTGGTCCTTTAATAGCCTTTAAAAAGGAACCAAGGAAGCAACACTTTGTCCAACAAAGTGGCCTATTGCCCACACCTTCCATTTGAATACATCTGTTAGCCTTTAAAGTGCCACAAGATATTCCCAAAACAAACATCCTAACACATAGGAAGCCAGTTGCAGAAATGTTATTTATTTATTTATTTATTAAATTAGATTCCTAAACCACCCTCCCCTGTAAAACAGGGCTCGGGGCGATGTACAACAGTAGAACACATTCATATATTAAATTCATGGCTAAAACAGTAAAAATGCAATAATAATACAGCAAAAATGCCAAAAATGCCCCCTGATTACCAGATAACACAACTCTTCCATTATAAATGGAGGGCCATGGAGCATGAATGAGAGATACAGGAGAAGGCTGAAGAACAGTTTAAAAAACTATTACTATTGTAATCTTCTAGCACTTAAATGGAACACTAAAACTTACCAAGACAAACATTTCATTTAACAAACATTTGTTAAAAACAAACGGTGGCTCACTGCATACTTCTAAAATTCGTTTATCTCAAATCACTGTACACTTCTCCCATGTCTACGACAATGTGACTGCCTTCAATCAAACAAGATCTACACAAAGGTTGGAATTTCTCTCCAGAGAGATGAAGGCAACCCCTGAAACATGCTGTAAAACATGTCTCCTTTCTGGCGGCCCTGGTTTCAGGTCTGACACTTGCCTGAAGCCCTCCGGTGTTCCTCTGCTCCTCGTAAAGAGGTCTCAGGAAATCAGTTTGACTGCTTCTAGGTGGCAGCGGCTCTCTTTTCAAAACCTATTTCAAAGATATTTTCACTGAACCTTGTTGAAATGTTTTAAGAACAGTTGCCTAAAGCCAGCACAACATTTTCATTGGAAAGGAATTATTCTGAGTGATAGCAACAGGGATGCTGTTTGCCTCAAACGAACAGACAGATTAAACAAACCGAATTGTGATTCGTCTACTCAGACCACAATGCCGGGTGCCATTCCTTAAACTCCCCTTCATTTTATAATGACGACTGGCTCCACTGACATGCTATTCTTCAACTATCTAGTCCCTCAAGTGATGTATATTAATTTAAAACAAAAATTCAACGGTATCATTAATCATACAATGGAGAGGTTTAAAAGAAAGCAGAAGAAATGACCAAAACAACACAACCCCAAAATTAAACAAGCAAAAAAGGTCAAACACAATTAAAAAGGCCTGGTGTGAAAGAGAGGCTTTATTTCATCTTTTAAAAGAACAAAAGTACAGATCCAACAGATCTCTCTCAGGAGAGGGATCCACAAAATGGGAGCTGGCACTAAGAAGACACTTGGTACTTGGAGATAACTTTGCCTGTCTTGGTGGAGGCACCTACAGCAGAGTCTCATTTGTCTTGAGGGAAGGAGAAAACACTGAGACAGGAGAAGGCTTTCCCTCAAATACAGAGAATTTCAACATCAGAAGTCTCTGAAAAGCATTTATGTAAAGCTTGTTGGGATGGGGGAAGGAAAAGAAGAGAGGTAAGAAAACTTTTCCAAATGAGGAAACTCAAGAACTGTGTAGCGTGTAGCCCTGAATCTTCTAGGTCAAGAAATGCATGAAAAAAAGTATCACACTTATACCACAGAGGCAACTAATCAGCTGACAGGAATATGGGTACAACTCAAAACAGATGAAAATGATAACCAGATCCCAATGCTGGAACCAATCAATTAGATCCAAATGATTAAACTGCATCATTGGACAGGCCTTTACCAAGCTTCCCTTCTCACTGCAGACCCTCATCATAAGAAGTCATTACCCAGTGGCGGGAGACCCTCCATCATGCCATGCAATGGGACGTGCCTTCTGCGCACTGGAGGGCAGAGGAGCTCTCTGGATCCAAAGGCTTTTAGGATATATAAAAAGATGTGATTGGGGGGGGGGTTTGAGGGGGAAGGGGGTCCCTGAAGATGATTATGCTGTGCTATTTCCTCACCCCTTATGTTCCTTCCATTTTAATGGGTATACCAGTTTAATAGCCAGTCTATGTCGCCAGGTCATGGATTGGGCCCTAATTTGCTTACACCGTTCTCTCCAGCCTTGGCTCTAACAGCTTTACACAAACTGACACTGAATTATGAGAGAGCTGTTGGATTTTCTTTTCTCTTCTCCTACATCCAGCTCTTCTTTAATGGTGTAGCTCCATTTAGGCACCACTGTTCTCTGGCCAGCTCCCCTTTGGGAATGCCTGTTAGCTTGACACGTCTCTGCTGATGAATTTATAGAGATTCGCTTCTCATTTTTTGTGTTATGATGCAAGTTTACACTCAGATTGCAAGTTGTTGGTGCCCTCATTAGGACAGTTGTCTAACAACTGATTGTTCAGGTTTCCTGCAAAACTAGACAGTTTCAATACTCTTGTTAATTTCATCATACATGTTTATTGCTGAAATAATATGATTTTTCCCCAATAGATTAGATACCAAAGACATAGTGTAAGTATCCAATGCATAAATCTATACAACCAAAGCATTAAAAAGGCCAGCTCTTACTATTTATTTATGTTCCAATTTAGAAAAGGAAGGGGGGGCAGAGAAGGAAATAGCACACAGCTGCCATCCCAAAAACAGACCTCCCATCTGCCACCCACAATTTGCATGTCACCTTCTCCAGGCTCATTTGTACTTCATTAACTGCCATTGACTTAACAAGATTTATGCAAATGACACCATAGGAGATTGCTAACTCCCACTGCAATCAAGCGATTATGTACGTACAATTCTCCACAGCAATGAAAAATTAATACACGACAAGCCCACTCACTGCTGAGCTGTGCCTCTTGCTTTTATGTTTCTTGTTGTGGACTTTTTATTTTAATACATTCAACTCGGAGAGGGTTGGAAGAAAGCGTAAAACAAACGCAAGCCTCAAATACAAATCTTCTCTACAAAGCTGGAAAAAGATTTTTTTTAATATAATTTAGATTAAAAAAAAACAAAACAAAAACCTTCCAGGTTGGGTGAGATCCCATGCAATCAAAAAACAAAACCATAAACAAATACAAAATACAGAATACAATACAGCAGTGAGGATTGATTAAAATGAATGATTTAAGTCTCCACATAAAAGATCGATTTGAATCGCTGATTCAAATACATTCCTCATTTTGAAATTCATATATTTCCTCAACAAGCTCACACACTAACTTGCTGCATGACAATTAAAACATATTAGTCTGCAGCTAAATTATGCCTTCATCAAATGCAGCAGCAGCAGCATTCCAAACATCTGGTCATGTGGCCCAAGTGCAAAGGAGAACTGTTTCTGCTTACACACAAAAGATCTGTTGCACTCCGTCTGTATACAAGCAAGGAAAAGAACACTGACAATTGCCTGGGAGACGAAAGCTGCAGATCTGCAAATGCCAATTTGGAAGCAAGTTCCACTCTGGGAAAGGAGATCTTACTACCTAGTAAATATGCACGAGATTGGGCTGCACATGTCCCAAACCATCCAGAGACACAGGCTAATACTTCAATAAAATGGGAAGCAGATTGATCAGTATCCAAAATTTGGGAACTGAACATGCTGCAAAGCTCAGGTAGTTGGAGGGTATAATATAAAAGAACAAGAACGCCCAGGTGGGTTCTAACTTTCGCATATGACCCTAGAGAGAAACAGGACGGCAACTCCTGGATCCTAGCACCAGTGTGTATTTGGTAGACCCACACCTACTCAGGAGTTCACAGTAATAAATGCAACACCTAACTTACAATGTGATACGACAAACACTTTCATAGGGGTAGCATTCTGAGCAGACCTGCTTAGGACTGTTACATAACAAAGTCTGAGTCCAGCGGCACCTTTAAGACCACCAAAATTTAATTTTTCAGATATTGCTGTGTATTGTGTCATCTGCCATTCCTCAGCAGAGATCATATCCTCTTTTGCATAAAAAGCAAGCCTTTACCTTCAATGTGCTGACAGACTTCTCAGTTTTAAAAGACTGTAAACTTTTAACTGAAAATATGTGAAAGGCAGACTTTATTTTCCATTCATTTTTAAAGAGACACAACTTAATTTTTTTTAAATCCCTTTTAATTAAGCCTGCAGTATGGAGAACTCCCCTAATAGCTTTGCACCCTCACCAGGACGATGAGTTGTGGTCATGGAAAAGTGTATGCCCGCCATCCTGTTTCTTTATAAATATGTTCTACCAACCATGGAAAATTATTACAAGATGAGAGACAATACTCACAAAGCTTTTGTAGCATAATATGAATAAAAACATAATATAAATTTTTAAAACATACCAAACGGAAGACAGTTATTTTGGTGAGATCCCAGATGTTCAAATAATGAAGCAATTACTCTAGGATTTTGGACCAGTTGTTTATAGCTTACACAGTGACTCAACTCAACTCAGGCATCTCCTCAACTCAGTGATTCTCCAGACTTGGTATCATTCCACAGGTTTGTACATTTCTTCCTCCCTTCCTGCCTGTAGATTCTCTCAGGCCTTGCCTGGTTGGCCTTGGAAAACAGGCAAACTGTGGTTAGCACTAAGCCATAGTTTACTTCCAAACCATGACTTGGAGGCAAACCTTGGAGGCAAATCACGGTTTGCCCAGTTTGGGCATCATTACAAACTATGGTTTAGAACACCAGAAAAGAGAATGTAGAGCTGACACACCAAATAAGAAAGGAGGAAGGGATGCTAAGGTGACCCCTAAACAGAGCTCCAGCCCCTTCACACCGACCTGAGATGCTCAGTGGACATGATGGTACTTCGTCTCTCTGTTCACGCAACATATAGCTGTCGTTCTCTTTTGTTCTTGGTTTCCACTACGTCCCCCACGACATCTCTCTCTGCCATTACAGGGTGCTGTTTTGTTGTTTCATTCTTTATTTACCATGTTTAATCAAAATTGTTTTTCTAATTGTAAAGCAAGTTCTCCCAATCCTGGCGTTTGACGCACTTTCTCATCACTCTTCATCTTTTCCACAGTTTTGTTCCTTTTTCTCTTCCTTTTTCCTGAAATATTCTCTGTCTGTTCATGCCCCTCCCACAACTCTTCACCTGCACCCAGACACAATGCTTTAAATACTCATTTGTTCTACTTCACTTTTTTCCATCATTGTTAATTTCCTCATAAAGGTTCCTCTCCTTCACTCTTCTTATTCTACCCAATCTTGGAGTTGGGACTGTCGTCCCCTACACAACATGCCTAAACCCTCCGGTATATTGTCTTATCTTTCTACTTGAGGCCCTGCATTCTGGGAGTCTTGCAAAATTCCTTACAAAGTGCAGACATTCATTTTTATTTATTATTTAAAATCCTGCCTTTTCTTTGGGGAACATCTAAAGCAGTCAACAAATAATAGCCAAATACAAACACATAAAACCACCAAATGGCAAACAATAAAATAACATTTAAAATATTATCAGAAATACAAAAATGAAATGCAGTAAAGCATTAAATAGGAAGGAAAGAGGAGGCAGGCAGATTTTGAAAAGGTTGGGTGCCACATGATTTATTTGAAAGATTTTATCCTGCTCTTAAGCAAGAAAAAAAAAACTGGGGAAGCTTACAAACACAACAGTAACAACAGAGTAATGCCAATCAATTTCAAATATAAAAATTGATTAAAACAAACCTAAGCCTAGTTTGATAAAAACAGGAAGATCTACAATTTTGAGAGCGGAATTGAGAAGCAAAAATTTTGAAGTCAAAGTACCATTTAAAAACAAGTTAGCAGAGAAAAGAATTACACAGACTAAAATATTTTCAGTAGTTAAGATAACAAGGAAAAGCCATTTAAACAACACGGCATATAGTCAGTCCAGTTTCAAAATGGAGGTAATTGGGAGGAGAGGAACCAATCCAAAGTCTGGACAAACAAATGTATCTTGACCTGGAGCAGAAAGCGCCAAAGGCCCCGGCAAACAGCTGAGAGGGTAATGTAAAAAGAGCCCTGCAGGATCAGGCCAGTGGTCCATCTAGTCCAGCATCCTGTCTCAGACAGTGGCCAATCAGTTACTTTGGAGGCCAAGTCCTTAGAGGCCCAATGTTGCCTCCTAGCACTGGAGGGCATTCTCCACATGGGGAGCCACGACACAAAGTACCCTGTTTCTTCCTGAAAGGCCTCTGCAAGGATGGCGCGTGAGACAGCAATTGCTGGTAGCAATACCCCCCTCCCTTAAGTAAAAGAATGGGGGAAGCCACAAGCATTTTCATAGGCACACCATGCAAGCTTCCATTTGTATGGAGATTTGTATCAGAGCCAGCAACAGGCAGCTAGCCAGCCTCCCTGAAAGGACATCAAATGGTGGGGAGGTGCCTCCACTTGGCGTTATACTCACACCTTTTCTTGGTCCCACCCTTGGTGCCACTCCAGTAACTGTCCTTGTTGGCTTCACATAGCCTGGTTGTTGCTCCCAAGCTCTGATAGACAAACATACTTACCACTGGCTAGATACTGAGCAGATTTGTTGAACGCTGGCCATAATTTATTTTAATGACGCATCTTGATTGTGCACGTACAGAAAGGAGGCAAATTGCGGGGGGCGTGGGTGTACTTTATGCATTTTCTAAACACGACAGCAATATTGTTGCACAAAATACGAGTTACAAATATAGCTTCTTCTTGGTTTTTTTTAATGGAGGCAGGACTGGCCCATGACCCAGCTGCAGAAGCTCCCAAGCAGGTATAAAGTAGCTTGGCATGGCGTTCGAGTCATGCTCTGTGCAAAACCATCCAGACAATCCAAAGTGTGGCATGAATGACTCTGACAACTCCACTTGTGTCAAAGCTCATTGCTTACCTGGTCCTAGGCCTCAGCTAGCTCTCAGTTTCCCAGCTGCCCTGGGAGATAAATGGACTGGCAGCCGGCCCCACACAAAACAGGCCCAGCATCCAAAGGTTCTCTCCACCTGGATGTCGGCTTCACATCTCCAGTGATGATCCAAAACAGTAGCAGATTGCCCTGACCTGGATAACCCAGGTAAGCTCGATCTTGTCAGATCTCGGAAGCTAAGCAGGGTTGTTTCTGGCAAGTACTTGGAAGGGAGACCTCCTTGGAATACCAGCAGTCAGGAGGCAGGGGCAGGCATTATTCAGCCACCTCTCTGAATATCCTCCAGGTCCCCAGTAGGGGTCAGACACCAGAGGTTGCCATGACTTCCAGGTGCACACACACACATAAAAAATACCCCCCCCCCAAAAAAAAACAGTAGTTGATCTGGTGTCTCTTGCATGCAATTGACTCCACCCCAACGGGGAGCAAGAGAGTTCCTGATTCACCCAGTTCCCCACTGAGCCCAGGTTGGTTACCCATGCAAGAGGCACCTCGAGTCTGTCTCTCCTTCTCCCTGGCTGCCACCATCTTCAGCACCAGAGTAGAGGAAGAGCTGAAATCCAGCCTTCTGATCAGATACCAGTTGTAACAAAGGGAAGAAGAGTAGACCATCCCTCCCCACATCTACCTACCAAAGCTTGTCCCTGATGCCCCCCACACCGACTCATTTGAATATTCACTTCTTGTGGCCTTAATGCAGGTCCAGTAGGTAGATGACACCAGTAGGTTAGCAGTGGGCAATGTGATTGGCTGGCTGCCCACTTACCCGAACTCCTCTGCACCAACATTAGTGAGTTTGCTCTGTAGTACATGGGGAGGTTCCTGGAGTTCTCCCACCCCCTGCCATATCTGCTCTACAAATATGTGTTGGCGTCTGGGATTTTGAAAGATATGTTTCCAGCCCTGGCTATACAGAACAGTTAACACTCCAGTACTTGGAAGAAGCCACCGTTAATCTCCAGTCAAGGTTATACGATATAACACTACAGTAAGAGCAATTTTGTTCATGAAATTTCATGGACCAGCTGTAACTTACTGAAAAGCCTAAGAACAGTTTTATAGCTGACTTGATGTTAAATTACTTTTGTGCATCTGCAACTAGACAGATGGGTGGAAACAGGGGAAAGAAAGATTCACAACAATTCCAAACATAGCATGTCTTGTTTGGCAGCGCTGACTGATGCAGCAAAGCAGACTTCAGGGTGTTCGGCCCTCATTGGGAATACAGACATGGTTACGTGATTCAGTTTAGTATACATGAATATACAACCAATAGCAAACAATGCCACCCCCACCTCCATTTCCATGTTCACCTTGTGTTCACACTCATAATCATACTGACTCTCCCCACCCTTCTCACTGCAACTGGATAGAATGTTTAAAGATGGAAATTTATACAGCTGCAACGCCTAATGGATTGATCTGTTATATTAATCAGCTGGTCACTTTTAAAAGATGCCCCTGAATAACTGGGCAGCAACTCCTTTAAGAAGTGTCATTGTTTGAAATATATATAAGTATTTGCAAAGGCCACAGGTGGCAGGTATCCTTTCGCACAAGGAAAGAGACTTCTGAGGGGATGCTTGCTTTGGCACATCTGGAATCAAACGTTATCCATTTTGCTTCTTCAGAACTGTTTATTTGTACGCAAATATATGGAAGTTTAATCTTTTTTGCTAGAAACTCATAATTGACTAAGATTTCTTTCATCAGATGACAACCTTAGCAATTAAAAAAATTGCAATACTTTTTTTAACCATTAAGTTACAACCAACTTATGGCAACCCTGTAGGGTTTTCAAGTAGGGATACCAGCCTCCAGGTGGGACATTGGAGATCCTCTGGAATTACAGCTCATCTCCAGACTACTGAGATCAACTCCCCTGGAGACAATGGATGCTCTGGAGGCTGGACTCCACAGCCCTGTACCCCACTGAGGTCCCTATCCACCCCCAGTAATTTCCCCAATCTGGATCTGGCAACCCTCCCCCCTCTATGAGTAGCCAGGGAGGACCTGGCAACTCTATTTTCAAGGCAAGAGATATTGAGAGGTGGTTTGCACTGCTTGCCTCTGTGTAGTGACTCTGGTACTACGTGGTAGTCTCCCATCCAAATACCAACCAGGGGTGGCCCTACTTAGTTTCTGATATCTGACAAGATCAGGCTAGCCTGGGCTACCCAGGTCAGGGCCACAACACTTTGTCCTCAATCATATTCTTATATAGCAGACACATCTGCAAGATCAGGGAAAACAAACAAGCCCGATTTTACTACCTTTTCATTCTAACCAGAACACATTATATGTGTGTGTTATGTACCATCAAGTCACCTCTGACTTACAGTGATCCTATGAATGAATTACCCCCCAAAATGCAGTTCATTTATACACACACACATATAGTGTGCGTGTTTGTGTGCTTGCCTGGAAGTCACTGTGACTTCTGGTGAACCCAACTGGGGGCTTGGACGTTTTTCAGAGAGGTGACTTGATTAGCCTGCCTCTGCGCCCCACCTCTGGTATTCCTTGGAGGTCTCCCTTCCAAGTACCTGCCAGGGTCGGCCCTGCTTTGTGTCCAAGATCTGACAAGATCGGGCTTGCCTGCGCTATCCAGGTCAGGGCCAAAATGTCCTATCATTGACAGCCTTGCTCAAGTTTTGCAACCTGAAGGCCGTGGCTTCCTTGAGTGAGTTAATCCATCTCACACTGGGCCTTCCTCTATTTCTGCTGCTTCAGTTATAGCCTCCACCCCACCATCACTCTACACAAGAAATAAACCTCATTGACACCACAGTACGGATTCACGAGGGACACATAAGTACCACATTATACCGGAAACCAACAGATCAGTAAACATATCTACATGCCCTCCAGCTACCACCCCAACCACATCAAACAATCCATTGTCTATAGTCAAGCCCTGCAACAGTCGCATCTGCTCCAACCCCTCAGACAGAGATACTCACCTGAAGAATCTGCAACAGGCATTTTTTGCAACTACAATATCCTCTGATATGGTGAGAAAGATGATTGGAAAAGCCAGAATGATACCCAGGAACAGCTTGCTACAAGCCAAGCCCAGAGAAAATGACAATAGAACGCCACTGGTGGTCACTTACAGCTCACAATTCAAGCCGGTTCAACGCATTATTAATGATCTACTACCCATGCTGGAAAGTGACACTTCCCTCACACAGGCACTGGGGGGCTGACCTTTTCTTGCTTACAGACAGCCTGCCAACCTAAAACAACTTCTCACCCACAATGATAAGCTACTCGGCCAGTCACATGGACTCTGGCGCCAAGGCCTGCATCAAACCAAGACATGAACTTTGCTCTCATATAGATCCTAGCAATGCCATCACTGGACCCAACAACATCAGCCATACCATCTCAGGTTCCTACACCTGCTTATCTTCTAATGTGATTTATGCCATCATCACGTGTCAGCAATGCCCTTCCACTCCCTACATTGGACAAACAGGCCCTTCGACAAAGAATTAATGGACACAAGTCTGACTTCAGAAACTACAACATCCAAAAGCCGGTGGTGGTGGTGGAATATTTTAACCTTCCAGGACATTCAGTTGCTGACCTAAAAATAGCAGTTATCTTACAAAGAAATTTCAAAGGGAGATTAGAAAGACAGACTGCTGAATTGCAACTGATAATGAAGCTCAAGACAATGCATCCAACTGGACTGAATCAAAACCTAGGTTTCCTGTCTCATTACCAATGCTGATTTCTCCACACCTACTACCTCTCTCTGCATATCACACCTAATCCAATCCCACCTTCTATTGTCATTTGCCTGTTAATGTCATTTGGCATCTGAAATCACTCCACTTCCCAGTATATAGGACAGATGGATTCACATTCTAGCTCTATCTGAAGTAAGCAGTGACCCATGAAATCTCATACCCTACCACAAACTTTGTTAGTCTTTAACATGCTACTGAACTCTTACTATTTTCTATAGCCTCAGTTTAATCATTTATGGCTTCCAAGGTTCAGCCCTGATTTCATCTAGAACCCACTTATTTATCTTTTTGGCAGTGCATTGTAGCCATAAAACTCTCCTCCAACACCACCTTTCAAATTAATCAATTTTCTTCCTGTCAGCTTTCTTCATTGTCCAACTTTCACCTCCATCCATAATAATAGAGAATATCATAGTATGAATTATCCTGATCTTGGTCTCCAGCAACACTTTCTTATGCTTAAGGATCTTCTAGTTCCTTCACGGCTGCCCTTCCCAGCCTCAGTCTCCTGATTTCTTGGTTTCAGTCAAGGACATTTTTAACAATTTCAATGTCTTCATTGTCAACCACAAAGCCATGTAATTCCTTGGTAGTCACTACTTTTGTCTTCTTAATGTTCGGTTGTAATCCTTCTTTGGTACTTTCTCCTTTAACCTTCATCAGTAGTCATGTCAAGCCTTTACTATTTTCTGCCAGTAATGTGGTGTCATATCTCAAATTATTAATGTTCCTTCTACCAGTTTGCACTCCACCTTCATATAAATCTAATCCATCTTTCCTTATGATATATTCTACATATAGATTGAATAGACAAGAGAGATAAAATACATCCCTGTCTGATACCTTTGCCAACTGGAAACCATTCTGTTTCTCCATATTCTGTCCTAACAGTAGCATCTTGTCTAGAGTACAGGCTGCACATCATAACAATCAGAAGTTGTGGGGCATCCATTTCTTTTAAAACCATCTATCGCTTTTCATGATCTACAAAACCAAAAGCTTTGCAGTAAATGATAAAACACAAACTAATTTTCTGCTCAAATTCTCTGGTATGCTCCAGTAACCAACATAAATTTGCGATATGATCTCTAGTGCCTCTTCCTTTTCTGAATCCAGCTTAAACATTTCTCATTCCATATGTGGTAACAGTCTTTGTTGTAAGATTTTGAGCATTACTTCGCTTGCATGGGAAATTAATGTGATGAGGCTTTTAATTTCTTTTGGCTACTGGAATAGTCCTTGCTCATTCTGCTTTGATAATATCTCTGGTTACAACCCAGTTTTTCCAATTCATGTTCATTTGAATTCGGTAATACAAATTTGTTCTTCACATGTTCTTTAAAATATTCAGGAATGTTGTTTAGATTATATTTTGGCACTATGATTGTTTTAATATTTTTCTTCAGCTTCATTCTAATTTTTAATATTAACAAATCACAATCTGTACCACAATCAGCTCCAGGTCTTCTTTTAACAGAGAGAACAGAGCTTCTCCATCTTCTGCTTCTGATTTGTAATATTTTTGTTTTCTGTATTGGCTATCCAGTGACATCTATGTATACAATTATCTGTTCAGTTGCATGAAGCATGTGTTTGCAATGAACTAATGGTTGCCTTCACAAAACTCTATGAGTTGCTCTCCTGTTTCACCGTAATGCTAGTTCAAATTTTCTGACAATATTTGATTATGCTTTATTCCCTACTTTTGTGTTTCAGTCAGCTGTGATTATCAGCACATCTTATTTTGGTATATGATCCATTTCTCCCCCCCGACACTTCCATAAAAGCTTTCAATTTCTTCCTCCTCAGAATCTGTAGGGCTTTCTGTGAAGTCTGATATTATTAAGTTAGACTGTGTTACAGCCCAATTGCTTGTGCTATGTCTCAACTCATTATCAGAGCAATGCCATTTCTGAGTTTGTCATTCCCAGAGTAAAACACTTCATAATTTTCTGACTGAAAATGTCCTAATCGGTCCACTTTAGGTCACTCACATCTGGGATCACAATGTTTAAACATTCCATTTCTCACTTTACAATTTTGAGCATTCCTTGATTCATACTTCTCACAATCCATGTTCCTTCTATAAGTGTTGTACAGTTCTGAACTTTCATTTTGCATCTATTCACATCAGCAACTGAATGTCCTTTTGGCTTTAATCCGGTTGTGTCATTAAGAACAGAATTATCAGTACTTGTCCCAGCATTATTAGTACTCGTCCTCTGCTCTTCGCCTTCCAACTTGGAGGTCCTGACTTCCAGCACTGCCTATAGCGTACCGAGTCCGCTTCAAAGTGCTGGTGCTTACCTTTAAAGCCCTATATGGCCTGGGTCCGACCTACCTGAGGGACCGCCTTTCCCCATATATACCCCCAAGGGCACTTCGGTCGGGGACCCAGAACCAGTTAGTGGTTCCGGGCCCCCGAGACGTAAAATACGCTGCAACAAGGACTAGATCCTTCTCAGTGGCGGCCCCTGCCTGGTGGAATGAGCTCCCGGAGGAGATCAGGGCCCTGCGGGACCTGGTGCAGTTCCGCAGGGCCTGCAAGACGGAGCTCTTCCGCCAGGCTTTCACGTAGGGGCCGCCGCTGCCGCTGCCACCATTACCATCAACGGTGGTAAGAACACCGAAGTTGGGAGTGTCCTTGAGCGTAGTGCTACTAGAATGCTGCAATGAATACAGCGGATGGGCTCGGACTAATTCTCGGACAAGGATGCCATCATTTTTTAACAACTTAAGAAGCACTTTATTGTTATTGTTGATTGTAATGTTTTTGGATTTTACTGGATTTTATGTGGTTTTATGTTTGGGCTATGCCCCTTGTAAGCCGCCCTGAGCCCACTTGCGGGGAGGGCAGGGTAAAAATACTTAAATAAATAAATAAATAAATAAAATCATCTTTTATTTCAGTTGTGCCATTATACGGTTTTCAAGGTATAAGAGTATCAGAAGTGGTTTACCATTGCCTTCTTCTGTGCAGTACTAATCAGGGTTAGCTGAAGTGCCAATGCTGGTGTCTGTGAAAGGTCCTCCACTAGTGTCATCTAATATTGCTGCTGCCCAGTAACTACCTTTCAAGGATTCCGTACTGATGTAGCTTCCCCCCAAGACACGGGTTGGGGTCCAGCAGGGCAGGTCACAGACAAGGTTGCAGAGAGTAACCAAAGTCCAGTCCAAAAGTCAGGGGTTCCACAGAACAGGTTTACCAAAGTCCAGTGAAGGGTCAAGGAGTTCCAGGCAGCAAGTCCAAGTTCACTCAAGGTCAGGGGTTCCAGAAAAGCCTGTTGTCAGGTCCAGTCCAGTTCAAGGTTGCAGAGGTCCAGTAGCAGCAAAGTTGGTGGCTCAGAAGCAAAGTGTACTTGTTGCATCCACAAACTGCTGCTTCTCCCAGCTGAGTTTATAGCCAAATCTTATTGAGCTAAACTCTCAGCCAATTACTTGGCAGTCATCCTGAAACTACTAATTCATCTCTTCAATTGACAGCTGACAATGGGCCATAAGTCTGACACTTCTCCTTTCTTGCAACTCTAAGAGTCTCTGACAGCGTCAGTGCTGCAAGGGTGTGGGTGAGCTAGGTGGGCTGGGAGTGGCTGCTGAAGACTTGTTTTACTGCTTCAGAGCTACAGGGTGTTGGTTTGGTTTCAGCTGTAGGCTGTGACTCCTGATCAGCCAGTAACCTCATCTCTTGTTGTTCTCCTTCTGGCTCAGAGCCAGCTACAGCTGGCTGTTCAATTACCGGCACAGGGCTAGCAGGTAGCTCTTTATCTGAGAAATCTGAGCCAGCACAGACTGACTTACAACCGATTCCTCCACCCCCATCACCTTTGGAACTGCCTGTTGTCTTCTGCTGATGTAGCCGTTGATCCCCAAAGGAGCCGGATGTATCTTAGGCTGATGTCTCAGATTTGCCCATTCCACCTTGAGTGACTGCTAGGAGTCTAAACTCCTGACAGTATCACTCTCAACTTCACTGAGACGCTCAAACACCCTCATCCCTCACACCCAAAATTAGAACTTTTAAAACTATGGGACTAATATACTTCAAAGGTTTGCAGTATAAACAGGAATGGAAATAGGAAGAGAACAACATCTGAACAGAACACACCAGACCAGCAGTTTGTTACTGAGGGGAGGCAGGCAGGGAGTCATATCATACCATGATGCAAAGATGCTACACATAACATTCACAGCCTCATCTCACACAGGAGCTCTCAGAATTTAAGGACAAGAGAGTGAAAGAAGCACATTGGTGCTGAGCCACAAGATCTGTGCATTACTTCACTTTAAGCTGACCGAACAGACCATCCAACTGAAGCCACTGAGAGTAAGAAAACTGATTAAGGCAGGGAAAATGCCCATTAGAAATACTCCACATCCTCTCTTAATTTCACACCTTCAGTTTAAAAAGAACTCAGCCTCTAGCCTTTTCCTTACAGAAATATTAGGGGAAATGATTGTCTCACAAAGGATGAAGATGGGGAAACTGAGTCAATTAGTCTTTAAGAGTTCACTGTACATCTTAAACTATAGGTAGGGTTGCCACCAGTCCCCTCATATGGGCAAAAGGCCAAGTGTATAGTGGGAAATTATGGGTTGGATCCCACAATTTGTCACCAGAAGGCACTGACAATTGTAGATCTTTCCCACATTCCCTTCCACCTAGCAGTCCTTTCTGACGCTTGGACATTTATTCCAAGGGTGTCAGGGCCCATGTGACTTGATGACACTTAATTATTATTAGTAATGTCCCTTAGCCAGGTAGGTGACAAAAAGGTGCAAGAAAATGGGTGCCTGTCTCAGGGGGTCTGTAATCTAAAATTTGAAATATGCATGATAATATAAAGAGATATAGAAGTAGAGATAAAAAGGAGGACAAATGTGTGCTCATTCCAATTACACATGCAGGCAGAGTTTGGTGGGTGGGGTTCCATTAATGGCGCATGCCAAAGGCTTCTCTCTCTCTCACACACACACACACACACACACACACAAAGAGGGTCTTCAGGGAGTTGAAGGAAGTGAGAGAAGTATGCTGGTATTCCTGAAGATCGGTAGAAGGGAAAAGAACAGCTGAGTTCTCTGAGGGAGCAGGACACCTAAGGACCACTGAAGATGAAACAGCAGTGAATCTGGGAATAGACAGAAATCTAATGTTAGGATCTCAGGGGTTTCAAATGATGTGATCAACAGAGAGGCAAGGGATTCTGCTGGTAAGTAAAGGTGAGGAACCAAGGTGAAATAATGGAAGATCTAAGAGAGGAGGCTAAAGGTGGGAGATGACCACAGCATGAGACAGTTTTCGGAGGGAGGGTGGCAAGGGAGAGATGTATTTTTGAAATACTATAAAGTTAAGAAGTGACATAAGAGGTATGGCAAAAGCGAGAGAACCATTAAATGTAAAGATGGAGACCAGAAGAGCCACTCAAGTGAACAGGAGGAAAGCAGCACATTACAAGGGGAAATCGTGGAGGGGCAGGTTAAGGGAATAGGACCAAATGGTATGTCTGAATGCAGCAGGGAAAGAAACAGAGGAGAAAGATAGGTTGATTCTATAGTGGAGAGCAGGGATGAACGCACAGGAGCTGGGACCAGCAACTGAGAATTCAGGAGCCCCACGAAGGAACTGAGCGTGACTAACAGGGGGAAGAGACTGAGGGAGTGTACGAAGAGGGAGAGGTGAAGAAGAACAAAATGACAGGAAAGCGCCAGAGATCAGAGAAGATCGTTCCGATACCATCACTGAAGAAAGGAGAAAAGTACTGTGCAGTAAGCGATCTGATAGGTGGTGGGACAGGCCTCCGTCGGCATCAAAGGATGAGAGGAACAGCAGAGGATTCCTACAGTGGACGCGGTTCAGGGAGGGATATTAATGTGGTTTAGACAGGTAGGTGACGGGGGGGGGGAGCAGGCGAGCATGAAAACAGAGTGGACTAAGTTAGCATTACTGTTGCTGTTCCTCAGTAGACAGTGTGGTGTCAGGGCTCTTTTTGTAGCAGGAACTCCTTTGCAAATTTGGCGACACACCCCTAATGTAGCCAATCCTCCAAGAGCTTAGAGCTCTTTTTACAGGGGCTACTGTAAGCTCTTGGAGGATTGGCTACATTAGGGGTGTGTCGCCTAATATGCAAAGGAGTTCCTGCTACAAAAAGAGCCCTGGAATGGTTAGAGTTTCAGACTAGGATCTGAGAGTCCCAGGTTCAAATCCCCACTCCGCCCACGCTCTTGGGCCACGCACTCTCTCTCTCAGCCTGATCTGCCACACAGAGTTTGTTTTTAAGGATAAAATGGAAAAGAGGAGAATGATGTAAACCACTTTCGAATCCTTGTTAGGATGAAAGTGAAATAAATTAAGGAACAGGCTCACAGCTGCTGTTGTTCAGGAAGTCAGGGAGACCTTGTTCCTTAGCCATAAGAAGCTTTCCCCAAGATAACAGAGATCAAAGGGCCCCCATTTCTGGATTTAAAATTAGCAGCCCAAAGTTATCAGACAAAAATCCCGACTGCGTATCAAAGGCACGTTGAGCGTTTAAAATTTTGTTGAATGAGTCAGAAAGCACAAGTCACATGTTTCAAAAGGATTATTTGCTTTTCTTCACACAGGGCCATTCGTATTAAGGATCTTTTTTGTGTGTGTGTGGGGGGGGGGTGTAATGGGAAAGAGTACCTTGAGTAGTCACACAGGCCAAAACAAATCCTCCATTTCAAAATCCTGTCGTGTAATGAGGAAGTTTAATTAAGGCCACATACTACGGGGCTGTAAACGTTCTCTTTCTATAACAAGGTCTAAATGAAGTTACAATTCCTTCATTAGCAAATTACAAACAAGAGTGCACAGCTGACACACCAGCTATGATTATCACAACTAATTGCCTCGTTGTCGCAAACCAACCTGGAACAGCCATTCAGATGTCCTCCTGCAAACGGCAAATGAGGGCCGCGGCGCGCTATTTCTGTGATCACAAGGGGCTCTTGTACGGCGATCCGATTTACCCTTGTCGACTGGCAGCAAACGGCCCAATCAAAGCCTTCTCTACAAAGGCGAGCTTTGAAGCCTGGAAGCGCACTCCATATGCAGGACGGCAGACTGCACTTCATTAGGCCTGTTGTTACATTCTCCCTCTTCTTATTCTAATGATCCTATTTTAATACACATAGGAACCTCTCCTAATTGATGTCAAGTGAGTGACTTCAACATTCATCACCACAGCACATCAAACACGTCTTGGCACACAAACTCAGCATCATGGTGTTTAAGACCCGAGGTGTGTCTCCAAATGCAGGGAAAAGAGCATGCAAGCGCACGCGCACACACACACACACACAAAAGGATCTGTACCTGTTTAATTGGGATCGCACGGCCGCTTCCGATGCTATCCGCTCTGCTCTCCAATCCTTTCTTCTCTTTGTCTGGGTCGCTCCCTTTCCGAGACTGCAGAGCAAAAAGCCAAGTGAACGCTATTAATCTGTTGATTCTTGCATTGTGCTTTAAATTGAAAAGTTGTTTTGTCGCATCAGGGGAAAAAAAGATGGACTAGCTATAATTACATCTGTTTGGGAAATCTCAAAGAAGTACTAAAAAAAATAATCAAATGATATTAAAACAATTACACCCAAGGCCTTCTATCCAACATGGGCCATAGGGCAGCTTTTCAGTGGTCTGCTGTTGTTTACCAGAAATGCAACTCCAAAAACAGTGATTCAAAAACAGGAATAACTTCAGACTTTTTTTTAATACTTAGTCAATTTCCAACACAGGTATGTATATTTAATTATCGTCTGATGAGATTTTAAAAAGGCAATTAACGACTCAGCAGCATAATTTTATGGATTACCTTGATTAAAATTAAATTCATTTAGTTCCTTCTTTTACTACTTACAGATGATTAAACAGTATCAAAGTCAAACTAACAATGCTAGGAAAACTAAGCTTGCTTTGTCAAACTGTTAAGGTCACAAATTCTTGGGGGGGCTATATGTACATCTTTCTAAATATAAGGGTATAATTTTAATTGTTCTACATGTAAAAATGATTGGGAGGATTTTTTTTAAACAAAAATCATTTCACTTTTAACATGGATTTTTTTAAAAAAATCAAAAGAGCTAACCATGAAAAACATTTTGTTGGGACAAAAAAACTCTTCTGGTTTCACACGGCTATGGACCAAGTACACAAATCCTATTTAAACAGAACTTAAGATCCTCCTCCATTATTCTGAGGTAAGTAAATCTGCATGTGACAGATTTATTTTATTAAGAGCAAGATCTACGAAGTCACCGATATTTTAATAACTGCACTGACAAGTGACAACTTCACTCCATTACTTTTCAGTGGGCACATTATTCACACAATATTGAAAACGGGAAAACATTTTCATGTGCTTTTCAAATCAGAGATGATCAGTTAAGTGAACGTACTAGCACTGGTCCACGCATAGCGAAATACTAATAAAAGCCAAAGAGAAAGAAACCCCCCTCCCGCGTCTCACTTTTAATGCAAAAAAGTGCCTAAAAAAATTCAAAACAGGAACAAATATGAAAGTAAGATGGCCCCATTGCACCTCCTTTTTAAAAAATATTTTAGATGAGGGGGAAAGGGAGGTGACTCAAAAGCCCCCCAAAATAATGCCACCTCAACAACAAGCAGCAAAACATTCTTTCTTCTATACAGACAGTACCAAATCCCCGCCCTCTGACATTAAATCTTTAATGTTAGATTATGGAATCAAATATTGGTGAATATACAGAGGGCGGTGATAAATCCAAAGATTTAACAAGTAATACAATCCATGCCTCTAAAATTCATGTGAATGCACACAGTGGGAAAGACAGAAGAATTACCCAAGTGGTTTTTTTTTTGGGGGGGGGTGCCGTAGATGAATGCAGGAGGAAGAGGTGGATCAGGATGTCCCACGTATGGTAAGTCTCCCTCTGGCTCACTCACAGGTCTAGCAAGCTCCCGGATCCCAAGTGAGGTAGGCAGGTTTGTAGCAACCCCATAGCAGCCAATAGGTTTCGGCTAATCTGTTCCTCTACCCTCACAGGCTTCCGTCAGTGCTTTTTATCTCTTTCCCCAAAATCTGTTATCATCGGCTCGATCGGCTCACATCCCTAAAGCTTAGACTGGCACCATTCAGCTTCTATAGAGTGCAGGACCTGCTGCATTCATCTACGGCACCACCAACTTTTAACACAATGAGAGTTAAAGTACATCATACCTTTTATTATAATAATTAAAAGATGGATAAAATAAATCATTATAATGTGACATTTGCATCATCTGGACTCAAGGGAAGAAAATTCTTGAGAAATTCCGCCAGGACTTCAACAACCGTCATTCCACCATCAACCTAACCATGGACCAGTCTAGACAACAAGTACATTTCCTGGGCATCGCTGTACAACTACATGATGAACACATAAGCATCAGTTTATACCAGAAACCCACTGAGTGCCATTCACATCTTCAGGCTTCCAGCTGCCACCATGGAACATACTACCAAAAATTCCAAAACACATTTCCTCCAATCCCTCATACAAGGAGTTTCTCCTAAAAGATTCAGAACAAGAATTGTTTAGGATGACAGTGTTCACCCAATGGAGTTAAAAACAGCTTAACGAAGCCAGAACTGTAGCCAGAAATAGTCAACTACGTGACAGAAAGTTAATGGAACACTAAGAAAGTTAATGGAACACCACTACCAGACATCTACAGCTCTTACTAGTCCAACGCATCATCAATGGCCTACAGTCTGTCCTGGATAATGATCTTTCTTTCTCACAGGTAGAAATGTGAAGGCCCAGGAAAAAACCAGGAAAAATTCAGGAGGAAAAAAAACCCCATGTTAATCCTTCCCCAAGGACTTTTTGGAATAAATTAAATGCTTCTTAAGAAAAGGATCTTTAATTCGGATTCCCTCCCCCCAATTAAAAAAGACATAGTGTCAAAATGTTAGAGCTTTTCCATTTTTTTCCTAATAAAAAATTAAAAAAATTTGGAGAGCCCTGAAAAAACCTCAATTTTTATTCCTTCCCCACCGTCTCAGACGGCAAAAATGAGATCCATAATCTAAGGTACCATATGGTGTAGCAGTCTGCAACTCTCTCTCAAAAAATGGGTACATTAGCCATTTTTTCTTATGGAAAATTAAGACATTTACCCTTTTGAATTCCATAAATGTGCCAAATTGTACAATTTTATATGCTAAGAAAAATTATGCATTTTATTTTGTTAAATCAGTAAAATAAGTCTAGGCTTGATAGGAAACTATTGTATATTGTATAACACCCCACCCCCATCCCAACCTACAACAGCTTCTCACTAACAACAGTGGATCAACCCAGTGGTTCACCCATGTACCGAACCCTGCAACAAACCTGGATGCCAACTTTGCCCTTATATACACTCAAGTAATACAATCATGTCCTGACCTGGATAGCTCAGGCTAACCCTATCTTGTGAAATCTCAGAAGCTAGCTAAGCAGGTTTGCCTTGGTTATTACCTGGATGGGAAACCACCAAGGAAGTCCAGGATTCTGATGCAGAGGCAGGCAGTAGCAAATCACCTCTGAACACCTCTTGCCTTGAAAACCCTCCAGGGTCGCCATGAGTTGGCTGCGACTTGACGGGACTTTACATGCACACAATAGGATCATAAGATTGTTATTTTATGCATTGTAGTTTTTATGTTGTTGTAAGCCGCCCTGAGCCAGCCATGGCTGGGAGGGCGGAGTATAAATATAATAAATAAAGGGCCTAGTAACATCAGCTACACCGCCTTGGGCTCATCCATGCGTTCCTCTTCCAATGGAACATATTTCCCAACACATACCAACAATGCCCTGGACAAACAGGTTAGCCCCTTCACAAAAAAACGAACAAAACTCTGTCCTTAAAAACTGCAGGCAAAGATTTTACACTTCCAGGGCATTCTGTTGTTGATCTAAAAGTTATAACCCGACACAACAGTCCTGAACTAACATCAGTCAGGAAGATCAATACTATCCCCTTCACAACAGATCTGAAGAAGGACTTGGGACTTCTCAGTCACTACACGTGCAAATATCTTCACATACCCTACCTTTACACATTTTTAATCGTTTGTGTGTATTTCTGTACTTTTCTAATTGGATCTGTTTCTCATGTTTCACCCTGAAGTTCCCTAGATGAGATATGATTTTATGTTTATCCTATTTTGTCCATCTGTCATCAGTTGGATGTGGTCTTCATGACTTCCCAGAATCCTATTCAAAAATTCTACAGTCAAAGCTTCACTTATTCTTCACTATGTCTTTACGTATTGTTCTGTAGTTTGTTTAATCAGCACTTTTAGTGTATCTGTTTCTGTGAAGCTCTTGCAAAAAATATTGTAAAGCAAGTTCTCAACTGTTTGAAGTATGTGATCTCTCTATTCCAATAACAAACAACAAATGATATTTCAAAATACTATATTACATCCAATTATATATTGTGTTCAATAAAGAGACTCAAGATGAAACTCTTGCTCACTACAAAACTCATGGGCGGGCAGGCTAAGGCCAGTTACACCCTTTCAGTCTAATTTGCTTCACAGGGAGACTGTGGGAAGTTGTCAAGACACAAGATGCAACCCCTCAATTCTGTAGAAAAAGTGAGAAATTAAAAAATATAAAGAAATACATAAATTGCCAGGACACCAAACTAGAAGAAGAAGAAGATTGCTTAAACTGGGCAATCCCATCACATCTGCAATGTTAGTACACCAATGCCGTGTCAGCCCAGGCATCCTAACACTGCATACGCAGTAGCTGAGGACATGGCTAAAGCTTGGTTTCAAGAGGAGGAGGAGGAGGAGGAGATTGGATTTATACCCCGCCCTTCACTTGGAGTCTCAGAGCGGCTTACAAACTCCTTTCCCTCCCCCTCCCCACAACAGACACCCTGTGAGGTGGGTGGGGCTGAGAGAACTCTGGTACAAACTGCTCTTTCAGGAACAGCTGTGCCAGAGCTTGTGACTGACCCAAGGTCACATCAGCAGGTGCAAGTGGAGGAGTGGGGAATCAAACCCGGTTCTCCCAGATTAGAGTCCACGCACTTAACCACTACACATGGGAGAAACCCCATCTAAGCGAATCAATAACTACTACCCAATTACAACTGTTATTACCAGTGGTGACCATAAGAATCACTTTTATTTTTAAAACACCTACCCCACTTCATTTGATATTAAAAGCTACTTCCAGCATGATTATACGTTACAATAATAAAAGCAATCAATAATACCACTACAATAGAAAACAAAAATATTAAGGAGTGATCTCAGCCCCCAAACTTTCCTGTTTAGCCCAGGGCCCAAGCACTACAGGTACCATCAAAGGAACAACTTGCAAAATGTCACCCAGGAAGGATCATGTGAGCAGGGGGCTGACACAATACACAAATCTTCAACAGAGAACTTGCTTTCCACAGAGAGAAGTGAAGGCCAAGGGAGGGGGGAATCAGAAAACTGAGGGGGGCATTGCCCCACATTTTTCCACAAGGACTTTTTTTTACCCCATTTATCCAATGGAAAAACTGGGAAACTACGGAGACTCTCCTAAGAAATATTTTTTCTTTGAATTGAGTGTAACGGTTTTAAAACAAGTTTTTGACAACTCAACATAACTATAACATGAACATCTAGGGATTTCATTTTTTTTTTTTTAGCTTTTCTCATTTTTCAAGTTTTTCTTATTTTAGGTTTTCTCACTTTAGAGAGCACTGGAATAAATGGAATGCTTTTAAGGCAAGGTTTTACTCACTCAAACGGAATAGAATTCAGTTTTTCCAATGGAAAGATTGAGAAAGGGGGGGGGCTGACAAAAACCCCTTACAAAATATTTTCCCCCCTTTAGGAATGAGTGAAATGTGCTAAGATCGCACAGGCTGTAGCACCTTGCAGCTCTCCTGCTTAAGCAGTACATTTATTTGCCATTTAGCCTCAGAAAACTAAGGCATTTATAGCTTTAAATTCCAAGAATGTACAATTTCATATGCTTACTAACGTATAAAAGATGCCTTTCTGTACAGCAAGTTACAGCAGCAAAATAATTTTAGGTTAGATAGGAAAGTTAAGTATTGCATATGTTTTAATTTTTCCTAACATTTCCATTTTTTCCCCAGGGGGGGGAGTCCCCCTCGCCAAAAATTTTCACGTCTCTGTTTCCACATCTTTCCAGAGGTTGGGAAATACAACAGAGTGGGCCAACTGATCTTGTGGAAAGTAAATAGGTCTCCCAAAAGGAGGGTACCTGCACGTGAAGCTACTGGGCAGCTAGGAGAGGCAACCCATCTATCTAGCCTAAAATACAGTAATTTTTGTTTTATGTATGGGTTCATGAAGCAAGGGATATCCGTGTCTTAAAAAGCTCTTCACTTTTAATCCTCAAATAAACACAGTTCCTCTGCAGGATCCTAAGCAAAGTCTGAACAGAAGCCAAAACTCCTCTTTGAGGAGACCCGCTGCCAATCCCACACTCTATTCCTTGAGCAACACTGACATCTAGTGGACCACACTCTGCTACTAACGCACAGGAGTTGAGTGCCACTTTAAAGATTTGAGATACCATTCTAGTGCAAAGCTTTTTCAGGCAATGGCCGGCCCACTTTATAAAACTCTTGTTATGATCCCTCTTGGCAGAAGTTTTGAGGTTAATTATATTTTTTAAATTTATCTACTATCTAAAAGGTTTCTGTTCTGCCATTTTGCCTTGGACTCAAGGCAGCTAATGGTGCAGCAGCCCCAGTGGCAAGGGCATAAACAAACAAAATTAAAACGCACAAATTACAAACTGGAAAGTTTAAAAAAACTGGAAGGTCAACAGATCACGAAAACAGAGGAAGTACAGCATAAGACATAATGATGTAAGACTCAAATGTAATCAATAAAAGGCGGTTCGTAATAAGCAATCAGAGGAGAGAACACAGCATCAACCAGTTTTGCTAAGCTCCTGTATACCTGTAATGACTGAGGCACCCCAGGTCTTTGTTAAGTCCTTGCGGGAGGAATTCTAATTCAGATGTTTCGCACTGGAGTCTCCTTGCCCAGTTAGTCTGATGGCCAATTGTGACTTTTAGACCAACAACCATGTGTGCTGAGAGACTGAAATGCTGTACAACGTTTCTAAATATTGCCATTTTTAATGTCAGATTTGAATATTCTTCTGATCCAAAGGCATTTATTTATTTAGAAAATCTGGACATCGCTTCTCCAGGCCTGCTCAAGGCAGCCCACATGTAAACCACTAACAATAAAAAGGATATCAATAAGAACAAATAAAAGCAAAAGCAATAAAATCAATATCAATAACAACACTACCAATTAAAAACAGACAAAAGAAAAAGAAAACCAGAATACAAAAGAGCTTAAAACAGAGCACTCTAAAGTGATGCTGATAAAACAGTCCATAGGCCAGGAGATGATGATCAGACAGCCAAAACAAAAGGATGGAACCCCTTACATAAGAGTCTAGATAAGAAGAAACGTTTTGGCCTGGCACCTGAAAAACAATGAGGCAGGCACTGAGTAAGCCTTGAGGGGGAGGACAGTCCAAAGGTGAGGTGCCACCACCAACAAAGCCCTATATCTGGTCACCATCCATCTTGCCTCTGAAGACCAGGCCCAGACTGCAGGGCTTGAGAAGAAGATTCCAGCTGGCAGGCTAGACAATATGGGGGGAGGCAGCCCTTCAAATACCCCACTCCCAAGCTGTGTAGGGCCTTATAAGAAAGAATCAGAACTCTGAATTGTTCCTGGAAACAGGTGGGCAGCCAATGTAGATCTTTCAACAAGGGGTGATAAGATCCCTGTATTCAGCCTGGCTGCCACATTCTGAACCAACTGAAGCTTACAAAAAGTTTTCAAAAGCAGCCCAATATTACATTAATCAAACCTGGACATGATTCAGGGCATGGATCCTCTCACAACCCTCTTGTTCTCACTTTAGTTATGTATGTAAGTTTTAAACACTTAGGACTTCATATACTGTGTTCTGTGTAGTGTTCTTTATTATTTAATGGACTTTTCTTTGTGCGGTTTATACCTGAAACATTAAAAGCTGTTTGCACGGCTTGCTCGGATTCTGTATGCTTCCCCGTTTTTGTTTAATGCCTCGCACATTGGTTTTATTCTGATTGTTTTACGGTTGCTATAAACAGCCTCAGAATCTGTACTGATGGAAAGGCAGAGCAAAAATGTTTAAAGCAGATTCCTAAAACATTGGGTGGTAGAAAATGCTGTCGAGATGCAGTCGACTTGTTCTCCAGAGAGCACCGTGATCAGGGTCCCAAAACCGACTGACCCTCCCCGGACCCAAGGACGCCAGGCTGGCAATAACCAGGGCCAGAGCTTTCTCAGTGGCGGCTCCTCTCTGGTGGAATGAGCTCCCAGAAGAGATCAGGGCCCTGCGGGACCTTATGCAGTTCTGCAGGGTTTGCAAGACGGAGCTCTTCCACCAGACCTTCAATCAGGAGGAGCCGCCCCAATAGAGAACCCTGTCCCCTAAAGTCATCAGAACAGCCTGTGCCAGCTGCATAAGGTCCTTGAGAGAGCTGTCCTTGAGAGAGCTCTCTCAGCCCCACCTACCTCATAGAAGAGGAGACTAGATTTATACCCCGCTCTTCAATCGGAGTCTCAGAGCGGCTTACAAACTCCTTTCCCTTCCTCTCTCCACAACAGATACACTATGATGGAGAGCCAGTTTGGTGTAGTGGTTAAGTGCGCGGACTCTAATCTGGGAGAACCGGGTTTGATTCCCCACTCCCCCACTTGCACCTGCTGATGTGGCCTTGGGTCCGTCACAAGCTCTGGCACAGCTGTCCTTGAAAAAGAGCAGTTTGTGTCAGAGTTCTCTCAGCCCCACCCACCTCACAGGGTGTCTGTTGTGGGGAGGGGAAGGGAAAGGAGACTGTAAGCCGCTCTGAGACTCCAAGTGAAGGGCGGGGTATAAATCCAATCTCTTCTCTTCTTCTTCTTCTTTTGAGGACTGCTCTTTCAAGGACAGCTCTGACAGAACTATGGCTTGCCAACGTCATCCAGCAGGTGCAAGTGGAGGAGCGAGGAATCAAACCCGGTTCTCCCAGATTAGAGTCCACACACTTAACCACTACACCAACCTGGCTCTCCATCATAGTTATCTGTTGTGGAGAGAGGAAGGGAAGGAGACTGTAAGCAGCTCTGAGACTCTTGAGTGAAGGGTAGGGTATATATCCAATCTCTTCTTCATATATATATAAAAATGCAGGACACATTCCGAATGCCCTTCACAGCAACCAAAACTGTGATGCGTACTTGTAGTGTGATGTGAGAACCAGTCGATATGTCAAAAAATCTTAAAGCAGTGAGGGCAATTCCAGATTACAAACCTTCTAAAATAGGAATCTGGAACATAGTTACATGACCAATGGCAGAGGCCAGACACAACTCACTCAATGAAGTCACCAGAAAATGAAAGTTTATTTGTGTAAGGTTTTAAGGTTGTTATGTCCTTCAGCAGCACCACAGAGCTCAGGAAACAAATGCATGGTATACAAAGGCCACTCAAATCAAGGATCACGACCACTTTAGAAGTGAAGCACCCATCCTAACAGACTTCATGCCAGGAGCCCAAATGGCTGCAAGAAAGGCTGGCTGGCTGCTGCCCAGGGAAAAGGGGGTACCAGATCATGACAGGCGGGCATCCTCCTGCACCAACCAAGCAAGCTGAAAGCCACATTGAACACAACAGAAGAATGGCCACAACCTGCCCATATCCCCCACTCCATGTCACAAGTTCTTCATGGCCTTATTTTTTCTGCTAAAGAATCAGTTCCAGACAAAAAGTGGCATCTAGGTTTGTTTTCAAAGAATACAGTGTGGAGAGCCATGCACAAGCATTTTTTTTCCCATCTCCCGGCTCACTCACCGCAAAAAGGTTGGACCGGCGCTTCGACTGTTTGCGAACAGGTGTTGGAGTGTTAGTGGTGGGAGGGACATCGATCCGCAGCTCCTTCTGGCTGGTGCTCGGAGTGGAGGGGACCGAGGAGGAATAGTCGCTTAAGCTGCCTCCTCCATTGCTGGTCTGCAAGGATTAAAATCCATTTTAGCAGAAAGAAAACCAATTGCAATTGACCTGCCACTGAACACCCGAAGCCACCTTATCCTGACCCTTGGTCCATCAAGGTCCATGTTGTCTACAGGGGCTGACAGTGGTTCTCCTGGGTCTGCACCAGAGGTCTTTCACATCACCTACTTTAGCTAGAGAATGACCCAGGGACCTTCTCCACGCAAAGCAGATGCTCTGCTGAGTCACAGCCTCTCGCCTTCACAGCCTTCATTTCATTTTCAATAAGCAGTGCAGATTCACCATAAAATCTCTTCTTCTCAAGGAATTGACAGGATTGGCAGGTTCTCTTTAGCCGAATCCCTTCCACCAGACAGGATTGACTTGGCGGAAAAAAAATTCATGGAAGGAAGTGGAGGAGTGGGTTCTTCCCACGCTGTCCTCCTTCCAGTCAACCTGCTGCTTCCTTTGAAAATCTTCTCAGATCTTCTCAGAGGGACGGGAGGGCCTCTGAAACAAAATGCACCAGAGCACAGGGTACTGCAAAGACGGGGGGGGGGGGGGGTTTCCAAGGAAGCCGTTTTGTCATTGCCGCACCCCCAACCTGTGATGTGTTTTGTTTGTGAGGCTGTCCCGACCTTCTGAGAAGATGTTCAGGCTGCTTGGGAAGGCAGCCAAAGTTCTGCATCATCAACTTCTTCTGTGAATTGTTGCGGTAGATTCAACCCACAGTGTACACCGTTATTTCACACTCTTAACACATTATTACAAGGTACAGGATGCTGCAGCCACACAGGGTAGGGAACAAATAGTCTGCTGGGGGTGGAGATGGAAAATAAAACCTTGGAGCTGGTTGAGGAAGGCTGTATTTCACACACGCCTTCAAAAGGAGAGAGGGGACGTCATAATTCAGGAAAGCAGCCATGAACACATGGTCTTGGGAAAGCAAGGTATGCTCCCTGAACCCTGGAACCGAGGTAATGGATGAGACACACTGAATGCAAAGTAAAGGATTTGGAGAGGCAACCTCTTATTACCATCTTGAGAGCTATGTCCAGTGCAGAAAAAGAGGGTGTGCATTTATAACCATTTTTTAAATCCTTGCTCAGTCTATTGTGTTTGTCTGTGCAGTGTGTGTGTGTGTGTTAGGTCCCCTCAAGTCGCTTCCAACTTATGGCGACCCTATGAATTAATGACCTCCAAAACTTCCTATCATTAACAGCCTTGCTCAGGTTTTGCAAAAACAGTGGCTTCTGACTGAGCCAATCTATCTCACGTCGAGTCTTCCTCTTTTCCTGATACCATTCCTTGCATTATTGTCTTCTCCCGTGAGCCTTTGTCTTCTCATAAAAAGTGCAGCACGAGCGTTATACAGTTATTTTATTTTCCTTATTTACTTATTCAAACCCTTTTCATTTTAAATCTGGTCAAGCTGATCTCTGGAAACCACATTAAGCCCAGTTCTGGCCATGCTTACCGGGCGTTTGAAGCATGTGCATGGTGGGGAGGGAAGCTGTTAAGCCCTATTTGTCGAGACAGCTCACAAAGGAGAGAGATTGGTCCCTTCTGTAGCAATTAGGAGACAGAGACAGGGAAGATTCAAAATTAGCACTAAGATCTTTTAAGAGACTAAATACGAGGAGGGCCTGGGTGCAGATCCATGGGCTGGTCAACCCTCTGAGAACTGATCTGCTGGTGGTGGTACCCCCTGAGAAAAGTAGGGAGCAGAAGAAGGAGCCTTGTTGTCATCTAGCAGCTGGAGACTGGAATGTCTTCATTCCCTGTGGCTCAGCAAGGTCTGCCTCACCACACATGGGAACTAACTGGTGAAAAAGTCTGCTTGTGCAGGGAGAAGGGTCCTTTGCAGTTTTATTCAGGACCACATTTGACCGATTGTCACAGGTCAGGCAGAGCCAGGGGTAGGTTCCTGGAGGGCAGTCAAAATCCAAGGGAGGGAAACCGAGTCAATCAATCAGACCTTTATTGGCATGTTATGTTAAAACTGACAGGCAAGGAATTACAAAGTAATATGCAGTTAATGATACATTCCCTTAGGGAAACCGAGTCAAGAGTCCAGACCAAGAGTTCAGAGCCAAGAGAGCTGTTGCCAAGGGGTTGTTCAAGAGGTGTAGTCCAGTAGTCCAAGGGTTATTCATGAGCAGAGGTCAAGCAGAGCCAAAAACCATAGTCAGAAACCAGTCCAAGGGTCACATGGGCAAGGCAGGAGCCAAGGCTGTGGCCACAAAGTCAATGGTGGATTGACTTGTTGCTTCCACACCTAACAGCCTCTCTTGGCTGGTTTTTATAGGCATGTGCTTAAGGGTCCAATTTGCAGCCAGCTGCTCAGGAGTAAATCTGCAACTACTCAAGCAGCCGGTGTTGGGCCCAGAGGTGAGCACTCTGCCATCTCTCTTGTAGTTCGGCTCGCAGCCTTTGTCTGTGGCACTCAAAGGGTGTGGGTGATGCTGGAGGGCTGGGAAGGATGTTTAGTTTCACCTGTAGGCTCAGGGCTGGAGAGTGTCCATGGCTCTGTACCAGCTGTTGGCTGTGAATCCTGATCAGCCGGCAGTTTGTCTCCTGCTTGTTGGCTTCTGCTGACTCAGAGCTGGCTACACATGGCTCCTCTTCTCCTGAGGAGTCCTTACTGAGCCCTAACTGACTCATGACACTGATTTAAGTTTTTTATTTACTGGCAGTACTAACTGGAGTTTTTAAAATGGTGACTTTTTATGGGCTTTTATCATAGTATTTATACGGTCCATATTGTGTTTTATAATTATCATTTTATTCATGTGGTAAGCCTCCTTGAGCTCTGCAATAGAGAAAGGTGTCTAATAAATGTTTTAAATAAATATATAAATAAGGGAGGCTATTAATGCAGTCCAAATTTCTGAACAGCTTGTACAAGCTAAATACTAACTAACTGCTTGGTCGTAACAAACAGTCTCAACTTGGGCTTAGAAGATTCACTTTGATTTTTTAAATAGAACCTTGAAATCTATAGACCAGAATCAAATACAAAATAATGGTTCATTAGGAAGACTTAAGCTCGGGTGGGGGGCAAAGTGGCAATTCCTTGGGGTTTGGGGGGAAGGATATTACTGCTACTGCGGCTACTAGTGACTTTCAAGAAACAGCCATTTGTGTCAGCATTTTTGAGCATAAGGTCCCAGGATCAGTGGGGCACACGGAAACCTCAGTTGTTCATGACTGAGGAAAAGAAGCGAGCACAATACGGCAGCTTAGGCATGCACAGAGTTAGCTGTCCCACTTCAGAAAGAAGAGATTAACAGGGCACCAGAGAATCTTTTCCTCACTGGGAAACTGAATTCCATCCACCTCCTACACTCTCAAAATTAAGAAACAGAACTTACAGAGTGGATCAAATATGTTCCAACACTTCTCTCACTCCCATCCCCCCCAGGGATATATTCTGTTCTGTCCACTCCATGCAAAGAGCCACTCACCTCTTTTTCTCTCTCCCAGAAGACCTTTTAACAATGCTTCTCCCACTCCCCACCCCCCATTCAACATGGTACACTTTTTTCCATGGCACACAACCCTAGTACCACATTGGACACAGTCCATTAGGGACTGTTTCTTGTGTACTAGATCCCACCCCGCCCCAACCTTTCTTGGTTTTCCCAGCTCAATTGTATTTTTGTTCTTGCTGCTCTTAAGCATGTTATCTTTCTAAGGGAGGCAGCAACTGGAACCATGTGGTAGTCAATCCAGCAGAGACAACAAGGGTGAAGGAAGCAGAATGTGGAGTGAAAGAGACTGCAGGGGAGATGTGGCTTCACACATGAATGGGAACAACAAGGAACACCCAGAGAAAGAGAGAGACTGTAAACGCTACAGCCCTATCCCCTTTCCACCAACTTTGCAGAATTCATTGAGAAGGAAGTCAGAAATCCTTCCCAAGATATTGCAAAGAGACACAGAATTATTGGGAGATGACGGAGTGACATCCCGTCACCCACCCACATGTAAGCACCCTCAGGTTGACCCAGCTCACCCAACTCTCTGCTCTTACTCTGCAACTCCTGAACTTTAACTGCCAAAAACCAAAACTGTAAAAATATTACCTCCCTCTTTCCCAGCACTCAGCTGAGACTGGTTTTCCACATGAACTACTCTCACTGGCTCCTGAGTTGCAGGGTTAATTCACTGCCCTACCTAAGTCAGCTATATTTATGATATGTGCGCATGAGGCACAAATCTCAGAAATAGGTTCAATGAGCCAAATTGATTTCTATTGGCTGGGTATCTACTTTTTAAGGGCCTGGGGAAGAAGCTGAGGATGTGGAAATTTATTCTCAGAGTAGGCTAAGCAGCATAAAACAGCTCTCCTCTGCTGGTCATCAGAAGTCATTTCAGGGCCTAAAATCTTGAGTTGCCCGCATTTGCCACCAAAAGCTCTAAATGACCTCTCCCCCGAGAATTGTGTGTGGTTAGGGGGAAGTGTACTACTCCAGTTAAACATTAATGTCCTGGCAGGGTCTCTACCCAGTAGGGGACAAAATTGTCCTTTTGACTTTTCCATCAGTGGAGGAGGGAGCAATTTCACTTACTTCCCACTCAGCACTCCAGCCGCCTACCCCACATGGCTATTAGTCTATACAAGCACTGCAACCCCATTGGTGGAAAACCTGTTCTGGTAAGCCACAACATGCCATCTGAGAACCTATGAGGTGGCAGTAATGACAGCAAAAAAGGCATCCTTTTCCACCCTCAGTATATCTGTAGAACCACATCCAGCCAATTTGTTGCATATTATTCAGAGCTTAAAGATGCCTGAAGAAGATGCATTTGACTTAACGGACAGAAGCTGTAACACTTTTACTAGATTAATCTCAGATAAAATCTCTCAAATCCCATCTGATTTGGATGGTAATTTGACAACAGATCAAGCAGCAGAGGTGTCAGTGGTGCCATATGGTCAGGTTGGTAAGAATTCTTTCAGAATGGTTTCTCCAAAAGATTTCAACAGGAGCACAGGCGTTTCAATGACCACTTTCTGAAAATTCAGTCTTTGTCCATCATGGCTGCTGAAATCTTGCGTAGTAAAATTTAGGATTTTGGTAACCCAAATTATTAATAGTTCTCTGTTGGAATGGGTTTTTTGCAAAATCTTTGAAGGAAGACATAATTAGATCCCCTACTGAAGAAAACAATGCAGTCTGCAGATGACCCAGCAAGTTACAGACTGGTGTCTAGTTTAAGATTTCTGAGGCAACCTGATCAAGCTGGTGGTGGCAGAGCAACTCTAGGTTTCCTGAATGACATACTGACCCTTAACCCTCTTCAGCCTGACTTCACGCTGGGCTATGGGACTGAGACAGTACTGGTAGTATAACTGAGCATTTTCAGACTGCAGGTGAATAGAGGTAATGCCCCTTTGTTGGTCCTTCTTGATTTATTGTGTTATCTTGCTTCATTATCTTGAACATCAGATTGGACTACATGGGTCAGTGTTATGCTAGAGTCATTTTTTCTGTATGATAGGATACATAAAGTTGGAAAGGGAGACATGGAATCTGCTCCCTTGGAGCTAACATGCGGGGTGCCCCAGGGATCTGTCAGCACTGCTTCTAACCTTTACATTCCTTTACAGTCTGGGGCCCTCATACTTGGAGGACTGCCTCTCCCTATATGAACCTGGGCAGACCTTTAAGATCCTCACAACAAGATTTGCTCTCTCTTCACTCTTTCAAAGATCTGAGATCTGTGACTGACAGAGCAAGAATATTGTCTGTAGCAGCCCTTCCCGTTATAAAAGGAGTTGCCAGCTGAAACTAGGGCTGCCTCCTCACCCAATTCAGGCAGCAGGGTAAGGCTGCATTGTTCAGATGGGCCTTTTCCTGACTGTGTTAATGTTTTAAATATGCCAGGTGCTCAGCTTTAATAGACTAGTAAACCTCGTCAAGCAGCAAAGAGAAGCAGTATAAAAATATAGTAAATGCACATATAAATTTATAATCTATCTTTCCTTGCATCAAAGTGAGACTATCTACTCTATAGTTTCCAGGATTCTCCTATTCCCCCCCTTTAAAAGATCAGAACATCTGTCTATCTCATAGCCCCTCACCCATTTTCCACAGTTTCTCAAAGATAATAAACAGCTGTTCAGAAACTACATCGGTAAGTTTCTTTAGAACCCTAGGATGTAATTTAACCTGTGCAGAATATTTAAAACTACTTTAAGATTGCTAGTTTTCTCTTGAATAATTCCTTGTCAGTCTTGAGAGGCAAGCCTATCCCCCTCACCATTCAAGCTCCTTTTGGTGGACAAAGTTTCCCTTTTGGAGGGACATTGAGGGGAAGTGGAGGCTGAATAGTTCTGTCTTCACTTTTTCACCTGCCTCTCTAGAGCAGTGGGCCTACCATTTCCTTCCTCTTTCTTTGGACTCACCTGCAAAAGCCCTTTTCATTGTGCTCTGCACCCCTTGCCAGCTGCAGCTTATCTTGCCCCTTAGCTTTGCAGACTCCGTTCATGTAAGCCTGTTCTGTAGAAGTCCCAAATGACCCATCTCTCCTGCCATTTCCTATGCATGCCTGTATAGGAATATTGCTTCTATATTCACATGCCTTCTCCTGTGATGTCGTTTGATAACATACTGTGTCTTGTTTCCTGTTGCAAGCCAAATGGTGAGGCCACATGGCCTCAATAGCCATGCCATAAACCCACATTCTTTCACACTTTCATGCCAAAAGCCAGACCTCATGGCTACATTTTCTGGCCCATTTGCGACCAGTCACGTACACAATGAAGTAGCTGGAGTTTGGGTCACATGACTGCAGGCAGGGTCTCCAAACTTCCAGCCAATCCCACAAACCTGATGTTAGCAACCATGGCAACCAACAATTGGGCACACCCATGCCCACTCGCAATTGGCTGATGGTTACATCTAATTTGTGACTGGAATTGGGGTATAATTGTTTGATCCCTATGGGAGTGAGCTCTTCTTCCTGTTCTCGAGGCTCTTGCCCTTGCTCTCTCCCCTGTCATTGTCTGTTTTATTGCACCTGAAATGCTGCCTCTTGAGAGACAAAGAGTTGCTTTGTGAACTGGAGCATATGGGTGCGCAAAAATGGGGTTTCCATTCAAAATCCCTTGGACTATTCTGGACTGTGAATGTTCCTGATGTGGTAACTATGTATCTTCAATGTGTAGTTAAGGCAAATTGCCCTAGCCTTTGTTATTTTTATAATCTCTGGTAGTCTATGCTAAGCTCTGTACTGAATAAAGATCCTTCTTATTGCTAATTTGTCTCTGGTGTTGTAACTGAATTCCAAGTCTAAGTCTTGTGCCTAACCCTGACCACATATGCTACCTTGGTAAGAGTGTGCATCTCTGGATAGAGTTGCTACTGTGTTAAATCCCAGATGCTAACTAAGGGTTGGAATCTCTCCCTTAGGAAAGGCAGGGACTAGTGAAAAGAGGTTCTGGTGGCAAATTGTTGTGAAGACCAGAGATGGTACAGACTGTCTCGTGGCTTGTTGTTTAATGTGCTGAAAAGTACAGGATTCCCTCCCATCCCTGGACTGGCCTGGGTGGGCTAATCCTGTACAATGCCCTTGGTGATTTTCAGCTTTTGATGCAGCTGCAATGGCTCCTTTAGATGTCTCCCATTTCCCTTTATTGGTATTGTTTCTGATTGTGCCTTTAATTCTGGTTTTTTTTCAAGATCCCACTCATCACTCTTTTCTCTTGACAGATTACCTAGCTATAGAAACATACCTAGCATTTTCCTAAGTCTATTAAAAATCAGCTTTCCTGAAGTTGAGAAAGTACTTATTTGACTATGCTTAACTTTATTATCCCATAAGATCAAGGGTTCCAGTATTTTCCCCAAAGTTCACACAGCTTTCACTTAGTCAACCAAGTCTTTCCTACTGGTCAATACTGAGCCAAGGACAGCTGAACCCCTCATTCCTTCCTCCACCTCGTGAAAGCAGAAGTTGTCAGCAAGGCATGACAGGAATCTATCAGATATTCTGTGCTAAGAAGAATTTCCCTCCCAGCAGGTATCGGGGGAGTTGATGTCTCCCATTATCACCAATTCTTGCTTCTTTGAAACATCAGTAATTTGTTTCCAGAAAGATTTATGTTGGTCTGAAGCCGCAGAACAAGGTTCAAGTCCAGTGGCACCTTTAAGACCAACAAAGTTTTACTCAAGGAATAAGATTTCGTGTGGCAAACACACTTCTTCAGATACACTGAAGTGGAAGTTACCAGTCCATACATATAGGTCTAGGTGAGCAGCCAATCAGCATAAGCTTCATAAAAGGTGTTTGACAGATGCGAGGACCGAACTGGAATAACTGTTTCAAGAAAGCATCACCTGCATTCCCTCCCTGATCTGGCAGTCTGTAATGGACTCCAACCACAACGCTTTTTTCCTCTGAGGTAAACAGCTCGAATCTAGCGCACGGGTGTCAAACTCATTCGTTGTGAGGGCCAGATCTGACATAAATGAGACCTGGTTGGGCTGGGCCATGTGTGCCATAAAAGGTAATGCCAGGTAGTGGAGATATAAAACTTTATAAAGGACACAGACAAACACAACAGACACCCTTGATCTAGCGTATAAAGATGGCACCTTTCGCTCCCCCTTGTTTCAGGGTAATGTCTAAGATCCACTGTGAGCCTCCTTCCCAGAACTACTTGTATGGCCACATTCCCAAAGAAAGGGCACAGGAATGACATACCTCAGTGGCTGCCTGAGAGCCTCAAAGCCCAAGCTGAAGCATATTTCCAAAGCTTTGTATTTGGGACAGCTTCTGCAGAGGACGTGATGGGTTTTTTAAAAGCTCTAACTGCGTTGTGACTCAATGTGAAATTTGCTTTCTTGCCCATTGTTATCCGTCTTGACCCTTCAGCATGGGATGCAATAGAAATTCGAGGAACAGGGAAAGCACTGCAAAGTCTGAAAAACTACCCGCGACGCGACTGAAAATATTCATGTGCAGCAGTCGCAGCTCTGTGCCTGAGGTCATCGGATCGCCAAATTCTGATCCCAGGTGCTCCAGTCCTTCACAGGGAGAGAGAGAACCTGCGTAACTTGCCAGAATGCTATCGCCTATCAAAACGGACACTGCTGATTCATCGTTACCTCTAAAAGGGAGGAAGAGAGTTGACCTCCTCTGGACGTACCTGGCTGATGTGTATTGCAGAGACCTGAGCGGAGCACACGGACGAGTGACTCGGAGAGTTTGGTAGTGATTTACAAGGGCCTATCGAAAGCTGCTGTTTTTTTCTCGTTGCCACAATCTTCTGCGCAACTGTAAAAGAGAAAATTAGAAAGAAATTTTATTACAAGGAGGCCCACGCATTGATGCAGCAATTTGTTATTCCGCCCAGGGCTTGAATCACCATGTTCGTAAGTAAAGAGTAATTGCATCATTTGAACAGTAATATAAACTGGCAGTCCTGTAACTGATGGGTATGCAAACTAGGGGTAAAAGCACTTACAGTTGTAAGCCTGTGTGCTGTCTGAGATACGGGGGGATACAGATTCACAACCAATCTCTTGGATATCCCAGTAAATATGAAAACTATTCTCAAAAGAATTACAGACTCACTTTCATTTCTTCTGATTTCCACATGGATGAGCTTGCAATAAGAATAGTTAATTGAAGCATTTATTTCAAAAGAAAGCTAAAACACAAGTTGGTAAATCACAGTATTAAAGTGGTTCTGAAAGAAACACTAATCTCCTAGACACAAAGACTGCGGTTGTGGGGCAGGAGGAAGGTATTCGTTTTTGTAGCTCCTCCTGGGATAGATCGCCCCAATGCCATCTTATATTTCAATTTAAATGCAACGTAGGAGTAAAATGTGCACCTGAAAAAGGTGGGTTGCCACAAAAGATGTTTTATAGGGACAGAAAGCTTGGGGAAAAGCTTTGCATTCGAGACGCCGTTCACCATCTCCGGGAGCCAAAAAAATGCAATGCCAAGACAACAACACTTTTCTGTATGACTCTCACAAAACACAAGTCTATGAGGTAATGGCGTTCCAGTCATGATTTGTACTGATAGCGACTGCACTACAGTTAAAGAGTCTAAAAGGCTGGACAAAATTTAATTTAAATCCCCTTACCATGATTTGGAACATAGGTTTTGCCCAAAAATATGCACATACATCTAGGAGATTTTATATTATTTCTACTCAGGGCCTCCTTCAGACGTTCTGCTAGTAGCAGGGGAGCCATGGCAGTGCTGCGCCTTTCTATACAGCCAAGCTGACAGAAGTGGCATAAGACGCACCAAAGAAAGTGACACAATGGCTCCTCCCCACCCTTCGCCATGCCAACGCCGCTCGGGTTGCTGGGAAAGGTAGTGGAGGACCCGTGGGGTGGGGGTACAAAAGGGACCCAGGAGTGTAAGGAGGAGTAGTGCTGCTCAGACTGCCATGACACCACCCCCTCAGGAGTCAACAAAGAAATCCATTCTGCACAGTTGTTACCATAAAGATGTGTTACCTCACTTGTACTGCTGCCCATATACCACAATTAAACTTCCTTTGTTGCACATTACACAGAAAAGCCCTTTCAGTTGGACTGTTAACCATCGCCCGCCCCCCCCCATCCCCTGAGGACCAAGGACAGACGGAAGTGTAAACAGGGCATTATTTAACCAGCCATTTGCAGTAACTGAACGTGATGGACAGCCCTTAAAACAGGCTTCAAAATGCTCTACTACCAGAGTGCCGGAAGACATAAATCTCCTCAGGAATGGAGAGCTCTGATTGATAGGCTACTCCAAGCACTCTGGCCAGCCCCAGCTAAGGGCAGAAATTTTTATGAGCTGGGTGCTGAGGGGAAATGGGCATCATTCTCAGAGAGGAGTGAGTGATGAGAAGATCCTGAGTGCCTCCAGTGGCCACCCTTTAGAAGAGTTGACACGTGTATGTCCTGAGAGGTGTCTTCCAACTGGCCCTCCAAGCCTACCAACCGACTCAAGCAACACCTCCCATTTATTTCTCTTTCTCCTCACCCACCGGAAGGGGGCAGGGTGGCTCCCACTCCTTCGTGGCTTCTCCTGCCTTCTTTACAATAGCAGCTAAGATCTCACAGCAAAGTGTCTCGAGGTCTTGGCTCGGTAAACAAAGCATTTTTATTTGTGTTTTGCTTTGCTTTTCCTGCAAATTTGGGGGGCTCTCTCAGGAACCTGGCCCCACTCTCCTGGTTTGTTTGTTTTTTCCTATCTGCAAGGGGGCAGGTTCACTATTCGGAATATGAGGAAGCTAACCGTTTACTGGAAACGCATGGACAAAGAGTACTGGACTGGTATGGTTGTGGCAGCTGGCTCAGGCTAGGTGAGGCTTACCATTTAAACAATGTAAATCCAATCCTCAATATTTGTCTTTGGCTACTGGTATTTTTACATGTCAAGTAAAAACTACCTTTTTATTCCTGGCTGCTTCTTATTCCAGGCTGCTTAGTTCCACAGTCTTTTCTGAAACCCAGTAAATTTGGTGTAGTGGTTAAGTGCGCGGACTCTAATCTGGGAGAACCAGGTTTGATTCCCCACTCCTCCACTTGCACCTGCTGGATGACCTTGGGCAAGCCATAGTTCTGTCAGAGCTGTTCTTGAAAAAAGAGCAGTTTCTGTCAGAGCTCTCTCAGCCCCACCTACCTCACAGGGTGTCTGTTGTGGGGAGGGGGAGGGAAAGGAGTTTGTAAGCCGCTCTGAGACTCCTTTGGGTAGTGAAGGGCGGGGTATAAATCCAATCTCTTCTCCTCTTCTTCTTCTACCATCAGGCTTAGAATAAAGTGAAGCAAGGAAGTCCTTTGTAGAGATAGATCTTCTCAGGAAAGTTAACCTCTGTCCATGATTAACTGGTGTTGGAGACAAGGGGTCTGAATGAAGAGCTACTTAAGAGGCAAAGCAAGGCTCGAGTCCAGTAGAAACTCACAGACCAACAAAAAAATTTTAGGATATAAGCTTTCAAGAGTCAAAGATCCCCTCATCAGATACAAGTTGGAAATGAGATCCCTAAATCTTTATATCCTAGATAGAAGGTGGGAGGGGTGTTGCAAAAAGGGAAGTCAGGATGCAGAGGTACAATGCACAATGTAATCAGCTTGATTAGAGCAGGGGAGAAATGCTTAGGCACAGAACATTAGCATCTGTCGTGAGGTAAGAATCTTACGTCACCATTCAGCTCTGGTGGGTCAATTGTTCTGAACTTGTGAATTAACTCAAATTCAGCCATTTCACACTGTAATCTTCCCTTGAAGCTTCCCTGTCTGAGGACTGCCCCCTCCTAGGTCAGTGGCAAAGGTAAGGCGCTAAGCCTGTAATTTCCAGCTACCCTCTAGAGTGCACGATGGAGAGAAACAATCATGGGGGTTTTTTTGTGTGTGTGAAGGAACTGATTGAAGGAGAGCCAATTTCCTCATTACGGTCTAGTAACTTTGAGATCTGAGCCTGACTGGTACTTCTCTCCTGGATGGAATGATGTTGGGTTATGAAGAGCCAAGAAAGATAATTCTAACACAACATGCCTCCCATTTTGACCAAATGCATGAACTCACACTAGCATGGGATAGAAATTAAATACTGCAGTAATAGATTGGGATCCTTTTTGGCAGTAGAGTATTTCAGATTTAAACATCTAATCTGTCAGCAAACTATGAAAGCATCAGAAATCTCATAAATTTCAGGGCTTTTAAAAAATAAAATCCCTTTGAATTTGATCATCCCCTGAAGTTATTTTCAGTGCAAAATGCATTCAGTACCTGGAATGGACATTCATTCACCCGCCTGTGTGCCATATATTAAAGTGAGGCCAAAAACTATTTAAAGTTTTACCTTCATTAATACAGTATAATTTAAAACCAGAGATTCTAAATTATAAAATTCCTGGTATACTAAAACAAATTCATTTATGTTGCTATTATCTCTTAGGGCAGTTAATTTGACGGAAATTAGACTATTGTTTAATTGTTCCTATTAATCAGGGGCTTTAAAGACTGAGAACAATAAACAGTTACCTTCAGGACTGAACAAAGTCAAAGTTGGTTGATGTTGTTTCTAGAAAGGTAGAGCACCGAAGGGGAGGAAGGTGGCAGGGCATAGCCTGGTCTCATTCAGACTAGGAAGCTAAGCAAAGTAGGTACTTGGATGGGAGACCACCAAGGAGAACTCTGCACAGGAAGGCACTGGCAAACTACCTCTGCCTCTCACTTGCCTTGAAGGCCTCTTGCAAGGGTCATCATATGTTGGTTGCATAGTCACTGCACTTAAGTAACGTAAAGCACAGAAGACCACCACTTAACCGGGTGAGCCATCACCCACTGTGATCAGCACCCAAAGCACTAGGTGTTACGACTCCATTCAAGGGAGCTAATTTTGCGGATAAAGCCTAAAACCTACAGGCCTGGGAAATGGCCCTTCTGCCATCATCATCTAGAGTAAGGAAGCCATGTTCACCTCTCAATAATGCACCAATCCAGAAAGAAGAAGAGAAGAAGAAGAGATTGGATTTATACCCCGCCCTTCACTACCCAAAGGTGTCTCAGAGCGGCTTACAAACTCCTTCCCCTTCCCCTCCCCACAACAGACACCCTGTGAGGTAGGTGACAGAAGCGGCTCTTTTTCAAGAACAGCTCTTATCAGAACTATGGCTTGCCCAAGGTCATCCAGCCAGGTGCATGTGGAGGATTGGGGTATCAAACCCGGTTCTCCCAGATTAGAGTCCGCGCACTTAATCACTGCACCAAACTGGCTGGAAAGAACACACAGAGCAGTGTTTTCCATGGCTTCACAGTTACAAGTCCGAGCCACCAGTCAGGGTGTGACTCACTGGCAGGGCCCAAATACTGCAAAACTCTGGATGCCCAAAACTGGTTGTGGCCTCCCAAGAGTCTCCATTGGCTCCCGGGGGTGGATGCCGGCTTGCTTCCCGGCCACTCAGAAAGCTGAATGCACACCAGGCAGCGGCCTGAAGCCTTCCCCACCAGGGGACAAACGCATGCCGGACAGGAGGAAACTGACATCAGGAAAATGCTGTGAGATAAAGTGTTACTCAGTGTGTGTGTCGTCACTTCAGAACACACAGAAGGGCTCACGTTATTAAGTGTTCCCCCCCAGACAGAAGGAACTCCCTTTAACGCAGAAAGGTAGCATCTCCTAGACGTCTAGTTTTGTATGAGGAAGACACATCGTATGGTGGACAACTCCTATCACATACGTGCCCCCCAATCTGAAATAGCAGAGCACAGACACATGTTGGGACTCCTCAAGAAGAACTCAGCCTGGGACAACTGCTGTGCAGTGCTGGGGCCACAAGAGCAGACACCATTGGAGGCAGCACACCAACATCTGTCACCTGTTACCATGTGTGTTTGCAATTGCATTTTGTCTGTACTGTGCTTATGCTGTGTTGATCAAATGTCTGTGTATCTGTGCATTTGGGACTCAGGGATCACTGCTGTGTGTGTTTGATGCTGTGTGTTTGAATGGCTGGCCTTGCACCTCATGCTGCCTATGGATGGGCATGGCTTGAGCTGCCTGCCACAAGACACATGCCTCCCTGGAATCTCCCAAAGTGCCTCTGGACAAAGGAGACCAGCGCCATTATGCACAATGAGAGACTTGGAGAAACAACAGGCTTTTCCACCATTGGCGAACTGTGGGAAAACACGCAATTCTCCCTGGTATCTGGTTTTAGAATCACAAAGACAACTTCCTGGATTGCCTATGGACCAGGCGCATCTTCTGCAAGTCAAAGGTTGCCAATGGAAACGACAGTTTCACACCTGGCCACATGGCCCCCTTTGAAGTTAGGGTAGCATATCTGCATATTGCCCCCTTCCCCTCATTAGGACGTCACCACTCTTGACCTATAGCCTTAGCAAAGAGGACGGACCCTAAGGGTTTATGGCCGTAAGCCAAGCCCAAAAACATAGCTTTTAAAAAGAGGAACACAGCCTTTGTTTCTCTGGTTAACCCACCCCTCCCCTACCTTGCAACTTAAGTGCTGCGGTTGAGTCTTACTGTGTTCTCTGGAATCCGGACCAGGGAACCCGCACGTGGCTTGGCTGGTCCAGCTCGTGTGCTTCTAGAGTTCACCCGCTGATCCTTAAGCTGCCCCCTTTTCTTCTACGAGGAGATTTCTTCTCAGCTCGGACCTCAGATAAGTATAAGCGATATCCTGTTGTGTTATCCCCCTTGTCTGTTGCTTTTGTTATTTTCCTTGCTGATTGATTTCTATGAACTATTGTAACTAAGGATCTTGTGAGAATCTGTGTATGCATCTGTTTTCGTATGCTTGAGAACTGTTTAGTAAAAAGGCAACATTTATTCATAAACCTAGCGTGTTGTCTCAATTCCTGGGAATTAGGAGCATTTCGTTGGGCAATCTGACCTCTGTATACATTGGACAAGAACTCACGCCACGCCCAATGTTGTAGATAATTCAGAATTGGGCTCCCGGAACCATCCTTAGAGGAGTTCGGGTCACACACCCTGATGGTTAATTCTTCCCCACCAATCAACAGCGGCTTCCACAGAGAGCAACAGAGCAGTAGTATGGAATGAGGAGAGGTTCGTAACACACACACCCCTTCAGCATCAGCAGTTCTCTCCCTTCAAACTCTTCTAAAAGGTAAAGGTTCCCTTGCTCGAAAGCCAGTCGAATCCGACTCTAGGGTTGCGGTGCTCATCTCCGTTTCAAAGCCGAAGAGCCAGCGCTGTCCGAAGACGTTTCCGTGGTTATGTGGCTGGCATGAGTAAACACCAAGGTGCACGGAACGCTGTTACCTTCCCACTGAAGTGGTACCTATTTATCTACTTGCAATTTCTTGCTTTCGAACTGCTAGGTTGGCAGGAGCTGGAACTAGAGACGGGAGCTCACTCCATCATGTGGTAACTCGGGTCTCGAACTGCTGAACTACCGACCTTCCACAACCTGCAGTTCAGCATCTTAACCACTTGAGCCACCGCAGCTCCTCAAACTCTTCTACCATGACAGAATTCCATGTTTCCTTACCACTGAACCCTTTCCCTAAAATTCTACTGGATTAAAATCTAGCCATTTTACCAAGCATGAAGTCTTGATGTTGGTTGTTCTCTTAGCTGCAAGGCAACCAAACCAGGGCTCAACGAATCCCAGGTGCCGTGTCACCACAGTCCTTGGAAATTTCACTGTAGCGCCTACTGCTTTCAACCATGTAATGTCTCTCAGCCCTGACATGAATAGTCCAGGCTAGCCCAATCTCCTCAGATCTCGGAAGCTAAGCAGGGTCGGCCCTGGCTAGTATTAGGATGGGAGACCATCAAGGAATACCAGGGTCATGACTTAGAGGCAGGCAATGACAAACCACCTCTGAACATCTCTTGCCTTGAAAACCCTACAGGGTCACCATAAGTCAGCTGTGACTTGACAGCAACAACAAAGTGTCTCTCAACAACAATTCTCAGTACAAACACTTGGATCCAACCAGTCTTTACAATGGTGAAAAATGGAGGAAGGGGTCCCCCTTTGACCATCAAAAGGGCTATGTTTGGTATCACAAAAGAGGCACGTCAAAAGCCAAGCGGAAGGGGGTTGTAAGAAGTGGAGAACTAGCCAAGATTGAGCTAAAAACCTAGCCGGATCCAACCCAAACCTTATTTATCATTTCTCATCAGAATGTTTTGTACGACAAATACATGTGCATGAAGTTCTTGTCGCTGCTTGTTTCTATGTAAACTTTTTACACCATTCAATGGTGATGGATGAATTCATTTCTTGACTAGTTGTGCTCTGTATACTGTCTTCAGTATTCAATTAAGTGGGACGTTAGGAGGTACTGGGGAGAAGTCATGCTAGGGTTAGCAGTTCACTTCTGTTATTTATTTACATGCTAAAACAGGTTTAGAGGTTTAGGAGTAGGTTTTGTCACAGCATTCGTTAGAAAAGGCGGTCATCAAAAGCCTGAAAAAATGTGTCGGGTTCCTGAATTTTTGGGCTTGGCTCCTTAAATGCAAAGAAAATCTGTCAGGACTCAAGTTAAGGTATATTGGAGAGATAGACAGGAAGCCAGAATAACCTGTACGAGACAGAATCGGATGAAAGTGCTACTTAGAGACACTTTACAGAAAAGGGACCGACAGAGGCGAATAGATTACAGTACTCCAGCTGCCAGTCTTGTGCAGACTTATGCCAGCGCATATTCTTGCTGCAGGTATTTATCACTCCTGTGTGTATTTATTACTTGCTGCGAGACCTTCTGTGCATCACCTCCTAATAAAGGCCTCAGTATTTGGGCTGCGGAAACATTACAGGTTATTAATCAACATGTCAATTACCATAACATTAAGATGCATACATTCGGTTGTACAAAGGGGCTCTCCAATACTGGCTCTTTGTTGATCCCTCACTCTGAATTTTTTGTTGCACAGCTCTTCAATTATAAAAAGGCAAGCCACAGAAAATCTTCCATGCCCCCTCATCCCACCCATTTATTGATTGGCTGGTCACCACCACTTACTGTTGCCAGCAGCGTAGTATGTGTGTGGGGGAGGAGGATTTCCCTTCGGCTCATAGGGTTCCCCCCCCGCACAAAATCCCCCCCCCCGCACAAAATCCCCACTGATAGAAGAGAGATCCATCAGCAGAGTTGGACTTTGCCTCCCCTTCCTATTGCAGCCCAAAACAGGGACAGCATAGGAAGGGTGTTCACAATCCGCCATGGAATTGGGAAACTTGCCCCCCACCGTTCCATCAGCAGAAATTTTCTTCTGCATCCAACCCATCCAGTGCAGACATGAATTCTATGGTCATAATGCTTAATTTTGTTGTAATCGAGCACAAGGAAGTTTGCACAGCCAAACTCAGGAAGTATAAATCGGGCAGCATCTCCATATAGAGCCAAAGCCTAGCTGTTTTTACTGGAAGCAAGTTCCATTTTGAGCTCAGCGGCGTTTAAGTTCCAGCGATGATTTTTTTTTTTCCAGGCTGCAGCCTCGGTTTCTTTTCCTAATGAGTTAATTCTCACCCTCGGTTCTACGTACTGCTGATCCAGTAACTTTGCTGGCTTTATCGAGTGTGTCTTATTGCAACTCTAAATGGCCTCTTAAACCATTGTCTTAGTTCTATTATGTCTCTGCTGAACAGCTAAAAGGGAAGCAGACACTCAAGCAATAAGGAATACAATTCTTTGCTGTTGTCGCACTGTCCCCTAGCGGCCACTTGTTAAATTATCCAAAGAGATAATTCTAAATGCAGGTAATCTTTTTAAAAAAACCAAACACTTTAAATATTTCAATGCAAGGGCGAGAGTTTAAAGAAAGCTTCATCTGACCGTACGATTGAAAACAATGCCACAGCCTAAATCCAGAACCAAATAACGGCACATAAGCTTTATATTTTTATATTTTTGCAGAGAAGGTATTTCTGACCCCATCACTGCACAGAAATGCATCCAACACACCAAATGAAATTGGAGACTAAATAGCACTTTATTCCATTTCTTAAACATTTTTAAAAATTTTAAATGTACATTGATTCACTCCAAATCCCAAATAAATGCCCGCCTCTCAAAAATATTCCATTGACCCAACCTATACAGATGTGTACTTTTAGATTTATCTCTAGGCAAGACTTCATTTTCCTTGAAGCTTGAATTATTGCCGGACGGTGATATATGCCATGTGCTACAACATTCATTAATGGGATACTAAACTTCCAAACCAACAGAGCTTTCCTGAAAAATCCACAAGGAGAGAAAATTCCAGCCTTCTCCCAGCATTTCCTACGCAGCAACAATTCCAAAAACACACTTCAGCAAAAGACCCTAATACATATGACGTGAAATAACTGCATCAATTCACAAGGAGTTAACTAGACAAGTTCCACATCTCATCCCCCAATTATAGCACCCCATTCTTTATTCTTCCTTTCTCAAAGTAAAGCATATTTGCCCCCCCCCCCAAACAAGGAAGACAAAGACATCAAGACTGGATTACACGAAGACTTTATTTAAAAGTCCACGGGTAAAATAATTTACTGTATTAGCATGGGCACCCTAACAGGCTACCTTTTGCACAATCCCACCCTGCCTCCGTGCCCAGAGCGCAATGCAGCTGGCTCATTGCTTGGCCTTGCCTGCACATCAAAACTGTACAGAGGGATGCCACCAATCACGGCCATTCCCCTTTGCAGGTCAGCATGAAGCTTCACAGTGGCGTTGACCAGCAGCCCCGAGAGAGTTCCATCCCCGGGCACGCAGATTACGTCTGGCTTAGTTCTTGTTCCCTATTCTAAGACATCATGGGGTGCTAGCCAATTTAATTAACATAACAATGTGCCCGCACTAAACCTGCCTCATTAGTTCCCTTTGCGACCACACCCAGGTATTTCCATGAGCTACTGCATCAGGAGAGATCACACCAGCCAATCTTGGAAGCTGCACGGGGGTCGGCCCTGGTGGTATTTGGACGGGGGGACCACCAAGGAAGCCCAGGGTTGTGACACAGAGGCAGGCAATGGCAAACCACCTCTGAATGTCTCTTGCCTTGAAAACCTTACAGGGTTGCTGTAAGTCAGCTGTGACTTGACAGCACACACGCACACACACACTCCGGGTCAGGAAACTAAATACTGCTTCCCTTCCTATGCTGCCATTTATATAAATATATACCCAGGCTGAAGCCTAACTGGCTTGTATGTAAAACAAAGTTTGAGTCGAGTGGCCCCTTTAAGACCAACAAGAGTTTTATTCAAACTGTAAGTTTTACTGTGCAAAGCACACTTCTTCAGACAAATGGAACAAAATCTCCTCAAGTTACAGGGAAAAAGAGGGTAGGGGGGCAGCCGTTAGGAGGGGCCACTCAGAGCAAAGATGCAGATGCAGGGCTGAAATTGGATCAGGCTGCCCGGTAAGATCAATGGATAGCAGCACGTAAATGCAAGAGTTAACAAAAAGACGTGAGAATGTGTCAGTTCTTCACCTGAGACAATTCACACTCAGCCAAGATGAACAACAAGGAGTTGACTTTTATTCAAAACTTTAAACAACACTGGAGCGCTATAAGCACATAGATACGTTTTTCAACACTTGAACTCTGAATCCCCAACTCTCTTAATTCTTCCAGGGCTCTCAGCTACAAACTTATCTTACTTACAGCCAGCTTCTGACTCATACTTTTTCATTCATGGACTCGCCCCCACCTCCCTCTCACACAGCTCTCCCTTGCTCTAACTGTCAACTAACCCTCAGTTCTCATTGGCTCCACTCTGACACAGGCAGAACTGGACCTGTCTGTCACAGATGGCTGTTGGAGTTTCTGCCGTTAGGATCTCTAGGCCCAAGATATCTAATGTACATGTACAAATGGGAACCCCGCAAGGACTTGCAGGAGGCATCGGACTTCCTCCTCTCCTACTATGTCCCTTTCCCTTTCCTGAAGGCCCCTTTTCCTGCTTCCTTCTCTCCTTCTAGGGTTGCCAACCTCTGGGTGGGGACTGGAGACCTCCTGAGATCACAACAGATCTCCCAACTATAGAGATCAGTCCCCTTTAGGGTTGGCAAATCGAGGTTGGGAAATCCCTGGAGATTTGGGGGTGGAGCCGTGGGAGGATAAGGACCTCAGTGGAGTACAATGCCACAGAGCTCACCCTCTATAGCAGCCATTTTCTCCAGGAGATCTGATCTCTGTAATCTGGAGAGCATTTGTATGCTTAGGTAATCCCCAGCCCTCACGTGGAGATTGACAAAGCTAGTTCCTCTGGAGGAAATGAATGCTTTGGAGGGTATAGTCTATGGCATTTATACCCCCCTGAGGTCCCACCCCTCCTTTTCAGGTTCCTAGAAGGATTTGTCTTGCCTGTTCATAGCTCCAGTCATTAGATTTAAATATTCAAAGATATCCAGACTTCACTATTAGAATATAAGATACTGAAGCTTGCTCAGTGGCCCTGCGAGCAGCTGGGATCAGTTCTTTGTGGAATCTGGAGAGATCTTCCTAAATCCCACTGTAACAGGTGCCATCATGCTATCCAATGCTCCCTCTAAGCTCCACAGCTTATGAGCAAGAATTCTACTTTGTGAGCTACTGTTATTCAAGTTGTGAGTGAGTGCTCTGGCTGCTGCATAAATTAGTTTGCTCTGGAGCCGTCCCTCCTGAGCAAAGACAGAGGTGGAGGCTAAAAAACCTGTGAGCTAGTTCACACTAACTCAGCTTAGAGGGAACACTGATGCTATCCCACCCACACAGTAGTCTGGTACCTTCCCTTTTCAATTGGGAAGGGAGTGTACCAAAAACGGCTCCTAGTGAAAGTAGGAACAAATTTTTGGGGGTGGGGGGTGGGGGGTGAGTATTTATGTGAGCATGTGTGTGTAGAGAAGAGAAGAAGAGAAGAGATTGGATTTATACCCCGCCCTTCACTACCCAAGGGAGTCTCAGAGCGGCTTACAAACTCCTTTCCCTTCCCCTCCCCACAACAGACACCCTGTGAGGTAGGTGGGGTTGAGAGAGCTTGACAGAAACTGCTCTTTTTCAAGAACAGCTCTTACCAGAGCTACGGCTTGCCCAAGGTCATCCAGCCAGGTGCAAGTGGAGGAGTGGGGAATCAAACCCGGTTCTCCCAGATTAGAGTCCGCGCACTTAACCACTACACCGAACTGGCTGTGTATGTGCTTGCATGCTTGCATGCCTGGAAGTCATGGTGACTTCCGGCAACTCCTAGTGAGGCTAGGACGTTTTAGAGAGGTGGCTTGCTATTCCCAGCCTTGGTATTCCTTGGAGGTCTCCCTTCCAAGTATTCGCCAGGGTCAGCCCTGCTTAGCTTCCGAGATGACATCGGGCTTGCCTGGGCTATCCAGGTAAGAGCAAAAGTAGGAACAAGTCTTAATGTCTTTATCATAGTGACCATGGCAAATGATAGAACAAACAAATTAATACAGAGGCACTTAGCTATTATGATCCGGATAAAGAAATGTTTTGACAAAGACGGCAGTGCCGTTCACCAACAGCACACTGCAAGGATCCAGCAGATGGTAGCAGCCTGACAGCATCCCGCTTTTGCTATCTTCCACTGAGCAACCAGAATATCATGTCTCCTCAGATTCTTTGTGACGGGCACAAATATATTACCAGCAATCAAAACACAGATGCCAGAGGACCTGCACCTCAATAGGACAAAGATCTGGAGAGCAGAGGGGAGCCATTTCTGCCTCCAGGAATAATGCTACTGGCAGGTGCAGCCCCAGGCATACAAATTCAAATAAGGTACAAGTAAAAGATCAAACAGAGAACAAAACTTCTCAAATCTCCAAATAAAGTTTCCACATATGGTCCATGAAAGCAACACTGAACACAAGTCACATAATGGTCATGAAGAAACGTAAGGTATATCACCTTTTCTGCACAAAACAAAGGGGGAAAACACACATTTAAGTGCCCGCATATATCACTCTGCTAAGAAATAAGCATAATCAGTGCCTCGGGAAAACTACAGTATTTTATACTTATTTTAGTGGGCTTGCACATGACTCACCCACTGTACACCACAGAAAAAGATACCAGACAGCCCAAAAAAAAAAATCCTATCAGGCTTCTTTTTCGAGCACTTATTTGATGGGTAAAGTCGGTCCTTCATTCATACTTCTGTTTGTTTTGAAGGACCCATCAGTATTGCCATAATGTTACTAAGAAGCTTAACAGACATATAAATCCTGTTTTCAGACAGTGACTCAGACTACCCCTGTCTCTTCAGAAATGAATCTGGCAAACTGGGCTTGCTTTCAACACAAAACAAACAAACAAAGCCCAGTATTTGGGTTCTTGTTTAGCCCAGTTCTGTGTCCAGAACCTGCCAGACTGAGATCATGATGGGTACTACAGATGATGATGACAACGGTAATACCAAGTAAAAATCATGCAGTGAAACCTGCCCTTCCCACCTGCTTCACCTGACAGCAGCGGCCCAGCCCTGATCAAGGCCTCCCATCCCCATAATGGCTTTGCTCACTTCGTGGTTTCTCCAAGAAAGAAAGGCAGAGCAGTGACTGCTGCCCCCTCTCATCAATGTCTCCAGCCCTCACCCACTGTGACTTTCTGGGCTAAAAACGTACTTCTTCCACCAGCAACTACTTGTCTTTGCCGAGCAGGGGTGTAGCCAGGATTTTTCTTCGGGGGGGAGGATTTAAATAAGTTGGGGGGGCACCCCCACACACATACCCATGAGCCAACCAGCCCCAGGATAACCCTTGACTCACACAGGAGAGAGGAGCTGATGCCGCTTTGCAAGCGTGAGAACAAGAAAGGCCCATTCCACACTTGCACACTCCAGGCAGGCAGGAAGTGGCCTCCTCACCCCGCTTTCCTGGCAGCCTCTGTAGGATTTTCGCCTCACTGGCCTTCCCTATTGGGGGGCCGAGACAACCAGGAGGCCATGAAGGTGGTGGGGAGGCTGTGAGCTCCTCAGTGGCAGCGGCGGCAGCGGCAGCACTCTCCACCCGGCCCCCGGCCCAGCCATGTCCTACCCAGTGGGTTATTTCAACCAGCTGCTGGGTTTGCTGGTGGTCATTGGCGCTCGCGGGGCAGGGTGATGGCTCAGTGAAAAATAAAATGAAAAATAATTTTTTAAAAATTGGGAGGCCTGGGCAGTAAGTGCCCAGCCCCAAGGTGTCCCTCTGTAGCTATGGGCCTGTTGCCAAGAAAGCTGCAACCAACCCATGGGTGGAAGGGAGAAGAGCCTAATAGCACCCTCCCCTACACCTCCACTTCAGACAGGAGGAGGAGGAGGAGGAAGGAGGAAGAAGGAGGAGGAGGAGGAGGGTGGATTTATACCCCGCCCTTCACTTGGAGTCTCAGAGCGGCTTACAAACTCCTTTCCCTTCCCCTCCCCACAACAGACACCCTGTGAGGTGGGTGGGGCTGAGAGAACTCTGACACAAACGGACACAACTAGTTTGTTTATTTAAATGGCTGATCAACATAACTGCTTACTACCATAAGCTAACTATTTCATGGGCAGGCTGCTCTATGTGCCGAGAGATGCCCAACCTCATCCCCCTCACCTGACGGGCCACAAGGACCCTAGAGGTTTGGAAACAGAACACCCAGACAGGAGGAGGAGGAGGAGGAGGAGGAGGAGGAAGTCGTCAGCGGATCTGAGCAGACACACAGGGTGGAGCAGTAAGACTTTCAACACAGAAGCACTGTTCAGTACTTTTGATTACAGTTTTAAAACACAGTTTTACTGTCCCTTCCTTCGCACATAGAAATGGACCAGGGGCAAGTATTATAGTTTATAATGCAATGAGATCAGGATCAGCAGGAAACACACATGGCTGGACTCAGATGAACTAGATTTGGGTCCAGTAGCACCTCAGACTCAGATGTAATTTTTTTTATCAGTCAATTTAGGAACGGAAATTAAAGCTCAACCGGGTTTTGCAAGATACTGCATAGAGAACTGATCTTTACCATCCTGAAAGACTCTTTCCACATTCAGCCCGTAGGTGGCACAGGTTTCATAGTAGGTGCATCTTTTTAAATCGTTTGACAACTTCCGTGCTCTAGCATCATCGATGACACGAGGATTACTGGAACTTATAGCATCTGCAAAGAAAACAGAAGTCGTTTTCAGCGAGTCCTTGAAGCCAAGACAATAAACCCCAAACCTATTACTTTTTAATACGATCATTAAAAAACCAGCAAGTAAGAATCCTGGGTGTACTTTAGAGACTTTCTTTTGTTGGCTGCTATTTTAAAAGGATCTGTGGAATAACCATACTGAGGGCCATGAATTACAGAAATAAATACATGAGCTCACTGCGCTGGGAGCAGACGGGACTTTGGGAATAACAAGTCGTGCTAGAGCTTGGAAGCAACTCCAGCTCCTTGCTTTGCATATTATCCTGGAAGCAAACACAAGTGTGACTTACTGGTACTTTCTCCCCCGGGACTTCAGTGCAATATGTGAAGCTAAGCTTGAATAAGAACCTTCTTCTCTGTAAAACACAGCGTTCCATGCTCCCTTAAGTCAAACGCAGGGAAAACAATGGCGTAAATGTTGTAAACAGAAGTAGGCAGAAACTCACATGAACATTCTATGAGCTTCCTCCTTCCAAGGCTGTGTTTGTAGGATTCTCAAAAGTAGTCCATGCGCAAGCACCATAAATAGGTTATTCCATAATAGGGGGGGGAGTATATTCCTGGAGCGGTGCAAGCTTTTAATTTGAAAGTTGTTTCCCTCATCCCTTATGGCTCAACTATTTGGATTAAAGCTATCTGTGATAGCAACAATCAACCCTTAGCCCAATTTTTAAGGAAAATACTGAATATTCTCTACTGTGTGTCAAATGTTGTACTGCGGGCAGAATTTGGGCGGGTATCCTTGGAAGCCAGAGCATGGCTTTATGCCTTTAAACAGAGATTTTAAATGGAGATTAAAACAGCTCTGTGCAGAAGATGGTTTGTTAGTAGCTCCAAATCAAGATACCCACAAATCGACGTGGATTGAAAGCCCTGGATAGTAAATTGATGATAGCTGGAATGTCAATTAATGATATTTTTGAGAGGGTTAAATCCAACGCATTTTCTCTGATCAAAAAAGCGTGTCCTAGAAATCGATTGTAGTATTTTGATCCTGAGAGCCTGCAGAGTTTGCTCACCCCTACCTTTTGGTCTTTCTTTCCCAAGATCTTTACCCCCCTATATGTACTATCTTACCATCCCGTGTTACTGTAGGGCTTTCTTGTTTGCAAGATTGAATATTATACCTACAATGGTTTTACGGGGGAGATTTTTTGAATAGGCCCTATTCTGACAGCACCTGCCCTTCTGGCCTTAATAGGACAGATACGTCCTTCCATGCCCTGCTTGAATGCAGGTTCTCTGAGAATATAAGGGATCACTATATTAAGCCTTTAATCAACCAACCGTCCCCTTACACTCTGGAAACCCTGGTTCTTTTGCTCAATGATAAGGATCCTTACCCTAGCAACTGCAAAATTTGTGTCGGTCCTTTTAGTCCTTGCATCAAAAAAAAGAAGAAAAAGCAAGTATCTTCTGCTGCTCAAGATCTGTGAATCAATGAGCTTCTAATGGTATAGAGGGGGAGGGGAGGGGAGAGGTAGCTGCATGTCTCTCAAAGTAGGCTGCAGCCTACTTATCATGATCAACATCATCATCATGGTCTTTATTGCATCAGCAAATAAGCCATAGCAACAACACAATGAGTCCATCAGCATAATGGCCCAGGCTAGCCCGATCTCATCAGATCCTGGAAGTTAAGCAGGGTCAGCCCTGGTTAGTACTTGGATGGGAGCCCACCGAGGAAGTACAGGGCAGAGGCAAGCAATGGCGGACCACCTCCATTTGTGTCTTGAAAACCTCATAGCCTACCTTAAAGTGAAGCGGCCCCTGGCCTCACAGGTTTGTAGAGGACAGGCCCTTCCGCACTTAGCGCGGGGTGGGGTGGGGGGCTACTGCAATGCTTCCCTTTAGCTGCTCTGTTGTAATTTACAAACAGGGAGCTGGTGCCTACCGGACTGTTCCACCAGAGCACAGAGACACAGCGAGAGGCACAATCTGCTGGTGGAAGGTTCTTCCACCAGCAGAACAGAATCAGAGGATCCAGCACACTATTCTGCATTTTCATAAAACATTTTCTTCTGTGCAGGAAGTTCTGAAGTCCCTGATATTGAGGGAATGCCATTCTATTAGCCATAAAAGTAACCTGGCAACGTAATGGGTAATTCTCCTGCAATGAAGTAGGGTATCCCCTGAACCAAAGATCATCTCTCAACTGACTTTAATCCCAAATTCAACAGACCTTATAAACCTTTCCCACATTCCAACACATCAATTTAAAATGGCTTTAGCATACATTTATTTATATTACATATATTTATATTTATTTATATGACTTTAATCGACATATCCACAAAGTAACAATTTAAGGTTGTTTCACAGAACTGTCTTACAATTCCCTCTGATATCAACAGTAAACATACATCAGTCAGAATAAGACTGTCATGGATGACTACGGTTACCAGCTCCAGGTCAGCCTGGGGAGGAACCTCAGCGGGATGTAATGCCATAGAGTCCACCTGCCAAAGCAGCCATTTTCTCCAGGGGACCTGTTGTATGTAGCCTGAAGGTCAGTTGTAATTCCAGGGGGTCCCCGGGTACCTCTTGAAGAGCAACCCTATGAATGAAGCCCTCAAAACAGCAACTTCTCTGTTGCTGTGCAAACTGACAGCTGGAAAGGTACGTTTCCCTCTGAGACAATCCCTCAAGAGGACCACAGACATAGCTCAAAAACACACACTTCACACCAAGCCCACAAAGTAGACAAACTCTGCAACACAAATGAAAATCTATTCTGGCTGAATGACACAGCCATTCTAACTGACTCGACTGTGATCTCTACTTTACTTAATTAATTTCGCATGAATTTCTCACTCAAGTAAAGTGCTGCTCAGAATCTTACAACAAGCACAAGAAATGGCAGATGTTCAAGGTGGATTCAGAAAAGGAAGAGGCACTAAAGATCATATTGCAAATTTACGTTACGTACTGGAGCATACCAGAAAATGTCAGAAGAAAATCAGCTTGTTTTTCATAGTTTACAGCCAACCTTTTGACTGTCTGGGTCGTGAAAAGCTATGGTTGGTTTTAGAGGAAATGGGTATGCCACATCATCTGATTGTTTTGATGTGCAACCTGTACTCTGGTCAAGAGGCAGAATATGGAGAAACAGAATGGTTTGCAATAGACAAAAGTGTCAGACAAGGATGTATTTTATCTTCCTCTCTCTTCAATTTATATGATAAGGAAAAATGGATTAGATTTAGATGAAGGTGGAGTGAAAATTGATGGAAGGAACATTAACAGTTTGAGATATGCAGATGACACCACATTTGTTGTTGTTCAGTCGCACAGTCGAGTCCGACTCTTCGCGACCCCATGGACCAGATCATGCCAGGCCTAGACACCACATTACCAGCAGAAAATAGTGAAGACTTGAAATGACTACTGATGAATGTTAAATCAGAAAGTGCCAAAGCAGGATTACACTTGAACATCAAGAAGATAAAAGTAATGACTACTGGGGAATTAGGCAACTTTACGATTGACAATGAAGAAATTGAAATTGTCCAAGATTTTCCATTCCTTGGTTCCATCATCAACCAAAAGGGGGACTGCAACCAAGAAATCAGAAGGAGTTTGAGATCGAGAAGGGCAGCATGAAGGAGCTAGAAAAGATCCTTAAATGTAAGGATATATCACTGGCAACCAGGATCAATTCATGCCATAGTATTCCCTATTACCATGGACACATGAAAGTTGGACAATGAAGAAAGCTGACAGGAAGAAAGTAGATTCCTTTGAAATGTGATGTTGGAGATGAGTTTTACAAATTCTGCGGGCCATCAAAAAGACAAATAAGTGGGTTCTAGATCCAATCAAGCTGGACCTCTTTCTAGGCGCTAAAATGACTAAACTGAGGCTATGGAAGTCAATGGAAAAAACAATAATACTAGTAAAAATTGAAGGCAGCAGGAAAAGAAGATGACCCAAAATGAGATGAATCGACCCAATCAAGGAAGCCGTGGTCCTCAGATTGCAAGATCTGAGCAAGAGTATTAACGATAGAATGTTTTGGAGGACATTAATTCATAGGGTCGCCATAAGTCAGAAGCGACCTGATGGAACTTCACACACACAGGTCCTGCTTATATTATATGGAGCAGTTAACTCCACCCCCTTATTTAAGATTTTCCATTCTTGCCTGTTCATGACTCTGATCTCCAGACTTAAGTAACCACAGATTTGGCCATGTTGAGATGTTGTCGTCACACATAATACGTTTTTCTTCCTGCTGTTTATGACTATTTCCCCCTACTGCCATACATAAATGCCTTCCAACTTTGGATCATCTTCACGCATCAGTCAAAATGGATCCATGAAAGCTTACGCTGGGAGAAACTGTGGGTCTCCCTCCTTGTTTTTGCTGTAGCAGAACAACAAAGCTACCCCCGTTGAAATCTCTATACAAATAAGCACTGTGACTTGCAAGTTGAGGAGCAGATACTGATCAAGACCTGTGAAAATATATATTTTTTCTAATGCTTCATCTATCTGGAAACTGAACAATTCAAATTACTCAAAAGGGAAGTCCTCCATGCTATTTTCGTCTGTTCATGGAGAGCTGCAGCTCTCAACCAGGCATGCCTCAAGGCAATCCCTGTAGCCAGATTTCTAACCATACCATCTGGCATGTTAACAGTATTTGATGCTTCAGCCTGTGAGACTTCTGCTAATTTTTTCCCCCTTCAGGATCTGAATCTAAATACTGGGACATGACCTCCCAAAGAAACACAATCAGCCCATAATAGCTTGATAATCAGATATTTTAAATGCTGACAAGGAGTAGGTTTCCTATTGCACAGAGTTTCCTCCCAGCCTGGTTATCTGACCTCACCTGATACACTGCCTGATACACTGCCTGATACACTGCCTCCATCTTACTTATAGAAGACTAGAAATAAGGCCCGTTGTGGAAATAAATACAACGGGATTTAGAAAGAGGCTCTGGGAGAGTGCTCTGGCTTTGGGCAAACAGTGTCAGTTTCCTGTGGCGATCTCAGCAGGGTTTAATGACAGAGTCCACTGTTTTCTCCAGAGGGACTGATCTCTGCTACCTGAAGAGCATTTGTATGTTTGAGTTATCTGTAGCCCTCACCTGGAGAGTGGTAACCATTGTTACCCATTCTCCTCTCCCCTATGAGGTATGTTATGCAACTGAAAATTCCAATTGCCTTGCGGGGGGGGGGGAGTTTGAGGTGTGGAATGGACTGAAGTCCAATCAGCTTCCATATGCAAAAGACCAGGTTGTCGCAGCAGTTGTGGTGTGGGCGGGACCCGGGCTTTGCCTTCTGATTGGTGGCGATATATGCTGAGGAGCAGTGCCATCAGCCATACACTAAGGGAGTGCATTTTAGAATTAGAACTTTGGCACCCACTATTCAATTATTATATATAAGGAGAGATGGAAGTTTTACCCAGGGGTCAACTGAAACATCAAAGAGACCTTTTGCAACACTGGAGAAGCTACTTAGGACTAATGACTCAAAACACTGAGCATGAGCCCTTTAGTACCAGAACAAGCAACCTGAGTCTCCAGCAGCCCACTAGCACGGGAAGCAGAGCCCTCCTGCACGTGGGGCTCTCCCTTTGGGTGAACTGGCAGGTTTTCAGTCCTGTCTTTCACATGGTTGTCTCTGTGTTTCATTTAGATTGTGCTTCCTGCTCAAAGACCTATGCATTGGAGGGGTTGATGATATGCGTAAGATGATCAGTGTCTCAAGAAGGTTTGGCCTGGTGAGATGTCTCTACAGTCACATCTGTCCTGATGCTTCTCTTAAAAAGACCAATTATGGCAATAACCAGGGGTCCCCAACTTTTTTTGGTATTTTTTAAATACCTGCATGTGTGTATGTGTGTGCATGTGAGTGTGCAACTAGCAGTCATGGCAACCTCTGGTGACTGACTCTGTGTGCACCTGGAAGTCATGGTGACCTCTGGTGACTGACCCCTACTGGGGGCCTGGAGGATATTCAGAGAGGTGGCTGAATAAAGCCTGCCCCCGCCTCCCGCCTCTGGTATTCCAAGGAGGTCTTCCATCTAAGTACTTGCCAGAGTCAACCCTGCTTAGCTTCCGAGATCTGACGAGACTGGGCTTGCCTGGGCTATCCAGCTCAGGGTGGGTCCCCAACCTTTTTGAGCCTGTGGGCACCTTTGGAATTATGACACAGTGTGGTGGGTGCAGCCACAAAATGGCTGCCACAAGAGGCGGAGCCAGACATACAATGACCGCTACGGCTTACCTTCAGTCACAAATCCTTGAGCTGTGATGGCAGCTGCTCTGCTTGTGTAGAAGCCCTGCTACACAAAAGCCCCCCCCCCCCAGCCGCGCCAACTTAGAAATACTTGGAGGGCACCTGGAAAGATGCTGATGGGCACCATGGCGCCCACAGGCAGCACACTGGGGACCCATGGCCCAAACAATTAAACAGAACAATCTGAAAGAACAAACGCGTGGCTCAGCAGCGCTACCACTTACCCTGAGTTCCCACTAGCACCATTGGGATTTCATTAGTGTTGCGATAGTTCACCATACGGCTGTAGTAGTGATACACAGTCTGGAAGCTAATTTCATCCTCCAGGCTGAAGACAAATATAACAGCATCCACCCACATGGCAAACTGCAGAAGAGTGAGAATCGCAATAGCCAATCAGATTTTCAATTTACCAAACAAAGAAGGTTTAAAGCACGTATCACTTACCATTAAGCCACCGATACTACAGTTGGCCTTGGATGATTCCCCCCGGGGGGGTGGCGTTTACATATCTAGAAATCCCTGGAAAGTGACCTCAAGTTTTCCATAACAAATGGCTACATTTCAAAATCGGGAACCGAGAACATTGCTTGCCAGTTCTATTGTGCCTTCATATAGGGGCACAGAGCAGTGCTCTTGTGTAACGCTACCTCTGGTGCCAAGGCAGATGTCAAGCCAACGATAACGAATCACTGTCTGGTCCTTCCTGTTCTTCTCTTGCCAACGACAGCATGTATAAGCTACTGCTTCAACAAGCCAAACAAGGTCCAGCAGGAGAGTATTTGGGCTCCCCCTCAAACAACAAGGTGTGCTCCACGTCACTCACTCCTCCACTCTAGAGCAACCTGACACTGTAATCACTGCATAAAACGTTAAATTGGGGTAAACGATCAATGCTTCCATTTCAAAGTCCCGAGAGAGACAGTGTTTATAGAAAGGTCAAGAAGATTTTCACAGTTCTCACAAACTATCGGTTCACATCAGTCCTCTTCAGAGGCCCAGACTCCGTTCTTCCCATCATCTGAAGCGAGACAACCCAAGAGAGGGCTTTCTCAATCACGGCACCATAACTCTGGAACTCCCTCCCCAGGGAATTTAATCTGTCTCCCTCAAATTGTGCCTTCTGCCAGCGGGTGAAGACTTTTCTCTTTTCATTTGGCATATCCCCTATGAGAGCTATTGGCCCTCCTTACTGGTTCTGGTTTTATGTGTTTTTATTGAATTTTTTTAGAACTATGACTGCTGCTTTTAATTGTTCAAATGTTTTAATGCAGGGGTGTCAAACACAGGGGTCATTTGGGGGGGACGCGGGGGGACGCCATCCCCCCGGGTGAGGTGCAGGAGGGCGGGGCCTGGAGCTCCCTGCTGGTGCCCGCTGGAGGTCGCCGCCGGCTGTGGGGAGGACACACTTCTGGTGATGTCAGGGGGTGTGGCATATGCTAATGAGTTATGCTAATGAGTCCCCCTAGCTCTTTTTCTACTAAATGACCCCTGGTCAAACATAAGGCCCGGGGGTTGGAACTGGCCCGTCCAGGGCTCTCATGCGGCCTGCGAGCAACTAATGCAAGGGGGGGGAACAGGAGACTGCTTGGTGGGGGAGTGGGCGGAGCCACTCTGATTATGGCTTCAGCAAGGCAGAACAACCTCATCTGCAGCAGTCAAGCAGTGTGGGAACATCTGCCCAGTGCTGCACCACTGGCACTCCAGTCCACCCCTATGGGTTTTCCTTTGCACTCCCCTCCCAGCCAATAAGGCCTTGCAATGAGGATACACCAACTCGGAGCTTACCAGCTGCTGTCCTCTATATACAGTTTATACCTCTGGTACCTGGCATTACGTTTTATGGCACCCATGGCCCGGCCCAACAAAGTGACATTTATGTCAGATGTAACAAATGAGTTCAACACCTCTGTTTTAATGTTTTTGTGTGCGCCACCTTGAGGACCCTGATTGGCCTGCATCAAAATGTTTCAAATAAATAAATGTATTCCCCAGGGAGAGGATAAGACAGCTAAACTTGTTTCAATTTTACAGAGCAAACTTAGCCGTGTTGACCCGGGAAGGCAGCCAAATGGACCCAGCCTCATTAAAGGATTCTCTTCGTGCCCTCTAAAGAAACAACCAGAGCCAATTAAAGTGATCATGCGCACATAACACTCTCTAGACGTGAAAGAATACTTTTTGCAGCGGACTGCACTGACATATTATATAAGGTCTCACACTTATAAATCACACTGAAGCTACTGGTGCAAAGTCCAGTATCAGCAAGCTGCACAGCCATCTCTGTTAATTCTTGCTTTTGCTCATGCCAAGTAGCTATTTCGCAAGAACGCAATCCACTTCTGCAATTTCTTGCAATCCATGTTCATTATCTGATAAGAGGCGTTTCATCATTAGTTCTGCCCCTTTCACTCTTGTGAGAGATAAGTTTTATTTTAAGAAGAGACCTTTCTGTGTCAGCGCTTAGTGGTTTCCAAGTTTACACCTCTGCCTTTGGTAAGGAGGCATCACTCAGGGGACACACGAACCGAGGGGAGAGTGTGGGTGACACGGGTAAACACGTGTAAGAGATCAGATGACAACTCAGTTTCAATGCCTTGCCCAGGGAACTTTGCCAGGGTGTCAGGAGAGCCAAGCCAAGCAACCGGCACCATGAGAGAGGTCACACTTCATCCACATAGTCCTTGACCCTCATCTTGCCTTCTCCTTGATATTCTAATTTACCAGGTGACTCATACTACTGCAGCATAAACCAATGAACTGTGTGACTGTATGTGGTAAAAGCCCTGATCTGGAAGGTCCACTCTCATCAGATCTTGGAAGCTAAGGAGGGTCGACCCTGCTTAGTACTTGGATGGGAAGCCACCAAGGAAGCCCAGGGTTGCTACACAGAGGCAGGCAATGGCAGACCATCTGCATTCGTCTCTTCCCTTAAAAACCCTATGGGGTCACCCTAAGTCGACAGAGACTTGATAGCGCTTTCCAACACCAAAACCACAGGGCAGAAAGAATATAAAAGACACAGTTTCTGGCTACACTTCTGCTTGCAATAAGTTTCCCTCGTTTTGTTTACAGATGCAGTTTCCATTCCTATTCTTCAAGGGAAAATAGTAAAGGAGCCAGAATTGCATCTGCATTCTGACAAAATCAGACAGAAAACAATGTAGGAAGGGAACTAAAATAAATCAGCCCTTGTCCCCCGCCCTGTAACAGATTATACAGATAGAGTATGCGACTGTCTAACCTAGTGTCAGCTCCAGGCACATTGGGGCCCCCGTAGCTATGCTAGGGCATCTCGAGGCCATGCCCCCTTAATTTACAGTCATGCCCCACCTGTTTCTCCACCAGGAAACATGTTTTTTAAAAAGTAATCATTTGTGTATTGATTAATTCAGCTGCGCTGCATCCATGCCCTGCCTTGCAATTAGTCGGCTGCCAGCCTGCCCTGCACCGCCTTCTTCAGTCCTCAGTCACTGCGCCCTGCTCATGATTATCTTGCCAAACTCCCTTCTCTCCACCAACCAGAACAAAGGGAACCGGTTTGGCAGCAACAGGGAGAAGGTCCTGTGCAGAGCTCAACTCACACCACCTGCCTGGCCGGCCAGGAAAGCCGCCCATGAGGCAAGTGGGTGCCCAAGCCAGGCCGAGGGTGCAGCAGCCACTCACCTCAGCAGCCCGCTCACCCGTGCATTGCCCCTCAAGGCCTGGAGCCAAAGAGGAGGGAGGAGGAGGAGGGGCCAGGCTAGGCCCCTGCAGGCAAGCCAGAGAGAGGAGAGGAGAGCATGGCGTTCGTTCCAGCCAGAGTGGAGGGAAAGGCAGCAGGTAGCGCCAAGGCTGAGGAAAATGCATGCTGCCTGAGAGGATTTGAGATGTCTGAAGAGAGAGAGAGCGATAAAGAGAAGGAAAGCCATGAGAGGGGTTCCACTTGAGGCACCTGTGCCAAAGAATGGAGGGACTGCGCCAAAGAACCCCTGTCCATTTTTTTTAGCGTGGGCTCACTGGCTGGGCCAGGGGAGAGAAGGCAGAGCCTTCCAGCCATGGTGGGTCTGTGGCACAGGCGCACTCCCCCCAAAGAGGCCCCCTCTCCTCTCCTCTCTCCAGCTGGGGTGAGGAGGCACAGGGGGGCTATAAGTGGTGGCGGGCGGCACACCCAGGTGCAGAGCTGCCTGTGGGGCAGAGGTGGGCGAGTTGTGTATGGACAGACACATAATGGCTACCCCAAAAGAAGAAGAGAAAAAGGAGAAGAAGAGAAAAAGAGATTGGGTTTATACCCCACCCTTCACGGAGTCTCAGAACAGCTTACAAACTCCTTTCCCTTCCCCGCCCCACAACAGACACCCCGTGAGCTCTGAGAGAACTGGTCTTGAGAGAACAGCTCTGACAGAACTATGACTTGTCCAAGGTCATCCAGCAGCTGCAAGTGGAGGAGTGGGGAATCAAACCTGGTTCTCCCAGATTAGACCAAAAAATCCTGGCTACAAGCCTGCACACTGGTGGAAAGAGATAATGGAACAAGCTCCACGGAAGAAAAGTCATGGCAAGACCTGCCTCACCAACCCTCTGGAGTTCTGTAAGTAATAGGCAGGTAGACAGCTTTTCTTTTATACTAGCCAGCTACAAGGTCCAATCCCACCACAATACTACCAATAAGAAATAAAATAATTACTTGACTTTATGCTAATTCAGTTTCTGAAAGGAAGCATTTTTTTAAGAAGAAGAGATTGGATTTATACCCTGCCCTTCACTCGGAGTCTCAGAGCGGCTTACAAACTCCTTTCCCTTCCCCTCCCCACAACAGACACCCTGTGAGGTAGGGGGGGCTGAGAGAACTCTGACACAAACTGCTCTTTTTCAAGGACAGCTGTGCCAGAGCTTGTGACTGACCCAAGGTCACATCAGCAGGTGCAAGTGGAGGAGTGGGGAATCAAACCCGGTTCTCCCAGATTAGAGTCCACACACTTAATTAAACTCACTATTCAGTGGTTGCTGTCTGCACTCTTATCTAAATCTGGTTACTTCATTTAGACCACGTCTTTCTCTCCAGCAGGGATCCAAAGCGTTTACATCATTCTCCTCTCCTCCATTCTATTCTCGTAACAACCCCCTGTGATAGGTTAGGACGGCCGGCTGAAGCCTACCAGGCAAGTTTTCATGGTAGAGGGTGATTTGAACCTGGGTCAGTCCCCCAGATCTTTAGTCCGACACACTTAAGCACCACAAGCATGCCAGATCTCATTCTAATTTAATGAAAACATGAAACGTTCTTTACATTTAAGCTGTGATAAATTTTGTAGCTTTGACCAGTTAAGCTGTGATAAATTTTGTAGCTTTCCAAGTCTTAGTTTTTCTATGTCAGCAAATACATTCTTTTTACACAATCTCAAGAACTGTGCACTGAATCTATATTCCAGCGAAGGAAATGTCTCTCACAAAATGAGAAAAGGTTTGGACTGAAACTGTTTCCAAGAACAAGAAGGGTTTTATAGCACATTTTTACAAGAGTTCACAGGAGTACAGTCCAGTTCCCCAGATAAGGGGGAGGGGGGCATGGCTTAGCTTACAGCACATGCAGAAGGTCCCAATTTCAGACCCCGGCATCCCTACGTAAAAGGATCTCCCGGTGCATGGCAGGAAACGATCTGTGGGCAAGACCCTCCAGCCTACTGCTGCTCAGCACAGACAAAGCTGGGCTGGCTGGACTTTGTACGAGCCCCTTCATAAGTTCAAGGCTGCAGTCTTGCGCACAACTGTGATGGATGGGCAAAGGTCCCGCCCCCTGTCTGAAAAACACCAATCCCCTTTAGCCCTGTTTGGGTATATGCAGAGCAGCTGGCCACTAGTCAGGATCCCTGGAAGGGCTGGAAGGGCTGGAGGAGCCAGAGGGGAGGCGGGAGCGAGAGAGAAAGCGGTTAACACTGTCCACTCAGGCAAATGGGGTCTGAACCTTCAGAGAAAAGAAAGACTGGAAAGATCCTGTCTCAGAGTTCACCTCATGTGTAAGCAGGATAAACCAGTGAATATATAGACATAAGGTTTGCGTCTCCAGAGTGTTTGTTGTGAGGTGACCTGTCTCAGAAGTCATGGAATCTGTGTTTTGTGATAAAGCAGACTAGACTGAGGAAGAGACGGTATTCATCTCTGCTCCGGCCAGCAGGCCCTGTTCCACCCTGACCTCCTGGGTTTTCCCAACACCAGGAGGGGCTTTTCTCTCCCTCTGTTCAATTGCCGCTGCCACCTGGCCTTCATAGGACTTGCCCACTGGAAGGGTCAGGACTCCCAGCTTCCCTTCCCTCTTTTCTAAACCACCTTATTCCCCTAACCCTGGGAGTACATAAAAGTTACCCGTCTTTTTCTGTTTCACTCACGGGTGCTGAATTTATTTTATTTAGAAGCATCACTTTCTTTTAAGTCTGTTAGGTGGAGTTACGTGGGTGGTGTATAGGAATATGGATTCCTATGGGCCTCATGTCTCCCTTAGAATGTCTTTAGAATGTCTGTAGGCTTCATGTTTCCCCCCCTTGGGATGTACCCCCTGTTGTTCTGACTTGCTATGTAAGCCAGGTGGCTGACCATTTGTTCAAATTGCCCCCATAAACCAAATGCCTCTGCTGAAGCATGGCAGAGACGCACGTAGCCTCCTGGATGGGAGGGGGTCAGGGGATCATCTTACGGCAGAGGATAGTCCCTGGGCCCAACCTATCCCCACTCATTTACCATGACAACCCCAAATTTGGAAAGTACCTGTCTCATTGTGGTTGGCTACTGGCCAGGGCCGGTCATAATGAGATTGGGGTTCAAATTGGCTAACCCTTAGAGAGGAGCTCACTTTTCTCTGGCTCTCTCTCTCTGTTCTTGGATGTACCCTGAAATGCTGTGTCTCTGTCATGTGCTCTTTGGGAGACAAAGGATTCTTTGGTGCAGCTGAGCACATGGCTGGAACCTTGGACAAAGATGGGACCTAGTTGGACTTTATTACAATGGACTGTCTTGGACTATGGATTCCTGAAGTTGGTAACTATGCAGATCTCTAATGTTTAGTGAGGGCCAAGGGCCATAGGTTTTTCTTGTTTTAAAGTCTTTCTAGTTCTGATTGCAAGTCTCTGATAAATAAACTCTATTCTGTTTATAACTTGTGTCTGATTGATGTACATTTGACTCCAAGCTTAAATCCTGTTGCCTGAAACCGCTCTCCCAGTTAAGCTACTTTATGGTATCAAGTCCCAGAGGCCAGTTAAGAGTGTGAACCTTGCTCTGGACTGGAAGGGACTATAGTTGAAAGGTTCTGGTGGCTGTGTCTGTAAATCCAGAGAGACTACCTCTCCTGGGTTCTTGTGTAATTTATCGTTTCAGTCAATGAGTCTTTCTCTTTCCATTCCTGGACTGGTCTGGGGAAGAGAGAGTACCATGACAGGTGGGTTGTAGATGCTACACTGGTCGAGCTTTACATTACCCTACCTATGTTTCAATGTGATTTTAAAGACCCCAACATTCAGAATAGCCAACTTGGAGATAAGTCCCAGTAAACACGGTAGGATATGGCAATCCAGCTCAGCTCTCTCCCCACCTGACACAGCCGGACTGAGTTTGTCATCGTTTTTTAGGTCTGTTAAAGGCGTTCAAGACAGTGCTCACCTGGGCCTCCGGAGGACCCCCTTCATCTCTGATCAGCAGCAGGTAGCTTTGTCCATCGACTACAATCTCCTTCTTGAATCTTCCACCTGTCACACAAAACAACTAATTATAGAAAAGCTTAAAAAGCCCAAACAGTAAATAATAAAGACTTTTCTTGAGGAAAGCTGCACTCCCAGACTTAAACTATGGGTTGGCCCAGCAGTAGTTAAGCTTTTTGCTGTATCAGAGAGCTGTTATCAGATATGCCTTTACAATTTAGTCAAATGAGGCAACACAGCTCCAACATTTTGTTACCTCGATGCAACGCAAATAATCTGATTTTTAGTTTGATATCAGTGCTTCATTTAACAGTAATTTCCAAAATGAAGTTAACTGCTTGTTTCCCAGAAACTTAACAGAACAGGCTGGGTGTACTAAATATCTTTTTTAACACCCCGCCGAATACAATTTTCATCAAGAGAAGCCCGGTTCCATAAAACAAAACACAGACTATGAAACTGGTATCTTGCTATTACAAGTAGAATACTGGAATGCTACAAGACATGTTAGACAAAAGGAAGATTACTTACAAGAACAGTGAGTGCTGTCGTTTCTGTTGGTAAATTATAAGTATTTCATTTGCTCCAGGAATGTACTTAGCACATGAACAAAAGTCGGTGGGCCCAGGGGACTCCCTCACAGCTACATTTCAGGTTTGAAAAAATCACAGCAAATTCCCAGCTGCTGAGATACTATTATTCTTTATAGTCAAACAGTATTTTAGACACCAGATTTATTTCTCATGAAAGACTAAAGGTGATGACAAATTATGTCCAGGGTTTCTGGTGTGACAAACGTCAGAGGGATTTATAAGGTCTCAAGATGGATTTACAGTACTGCCTGTCTAGATGTGAAGGCTTTTGTATCACACTGGGAGGCCCCGTAACAAAAATATTTACATGACTGCAAACCACGCTGAGGGAAATGGAACTAACACGTGTAAGACTAGGGCTTTAACTCTTCCATTTAATTTGTATTCTAAAGACCAATAGGGTAATTTACTGACCAAAGTTCTACATGTTTACCCATAAAAGAAGTCCCGTTGACCTCAACCGGATTTACACCCAACTAAGTATGTAGCCTCATTAGTCTAGTAAATTTTCTATTTAGACAGTATCTATTTCGCACTTTTCTTAAGCACTCTTTAAGAACTGAAGTAACCCCTTAAGTAGCTAACTACTTTTTCCTTCAATAGGTTTTCCCGTAAGCTGAGTTAAAGGGGTAATATTGAATGTTTAGTATACACATCAGAATTTGTGCTTATATTACATTACAGTTAGACACACTATTTCATGCTGACTGGGATCAACTTTGTCAGGGAAATCTGGAGCTGCCTCTCATTGTACCCTTTTCAAAACGCTACAATTAAAAAAATTAAATTGTGCCACATATTCTGAGATATGACAAAAAGAAAGCAAAAAAGAAATGCCTGGGCAAACAAGCCACAGAAAAAAAAACTGACTCTGGTATACTAGCTGAACTGGGAAGGTGAGTTCCACAAGCCGGGCTCTCTAGAAACAGCTTAAATGCAATGAAGTATTTTTTTGCTACTGTGCTGTAAAAGAAGTTACATGTTCTGTGTGGCAAATTCCTTGTTCTTTACGGCCACAAAGAGATTTTTCGTTTGCCTCCTGGCTTTAGCAACTAAAACAAGTTCTCAATCTACTGTTCAAAGCTAGATCCCCAGTAACAATTCTACCTGTATGGCAAAAACTGTAAGCAGTAGCACCTTACTGAGAAAGAACGAAATAAAGATACATGGATTCAGGTGGGTAGCCGTATTGGTCTGAAGCAACAAAACAAAGTTTGAGTCCAGTGGCACCTTTAAGATCAACAAAGATTAATTCTGGGTATAAGGTTTTGTGTGCATACACACTTCAGATACACTGAAACAGACTTCCTCAAGCCTTACATATAGGTGTGGGGGGGATAGTTGCCAGGAAGGACTGGTTAGAGTCAAGATGCATAAGTAACTGAGCAATAAGTATAGCTAAGGTGGGATTAAAGCAGCTGGTAAGATCTGTGAAAAGCAGCAAATTAGCATACAAATGAGTTAACAAACGGATGTGAGAACTAAGTTTGAGTCCAGTGGCACCTTTTAGGACCAAAAAACTTTAATTCAGGGTATAAGCAAGAACTGAGCAAGTTAGCATATGTAGTGAGATAAGAACCCAATATCTCTGTTAAGCCCTGGAGGTTCCACTGTCCTGAAAGTTGTGATAACTTATAATTTAGCAATCTCCCACTCCAATCTGTTTCTGAAATTCCTTTGCAATAAAACAGTGCAATGGATGGTTGAGATGTTCTCCTACAGGTTTCTCAATTTTGTGATTCCTGATGTCAGATTTGTGTCCATTTTTCCATTGGTATAGGGTTTGACCTGTTTGCTTTATGTAGAAAATGGAAGGGCATTGTTGGCATTTCATGGCATATACAGTGTTAGAAGATGAGCAAGTGAATGAGCCTGAGATGGTGTAGTTGGATGTTGCTTGGTCCAGTGATTGTGTTGTCTGGATGTATGTGGCAGCAAAGTTTGCATCTGGGTTTACTGCAAGCTCTGGTACCAATGTCCATGTTCAAATCAGATGCTGCATTATTGTGGACGAGGAGTTGTTTAAGATTGGGGGGCTGTCTGTGCACAAGAAAAGGTTTGCGAAGTCTGAGGAAGTCTGTTTTCATGTCACTGAAGTGTGCATCTACTCATGCTAAGTCACTCAGAGCTTTGATGGAGAGGCATTTCCCCAAAAAAGGATTTACAGTCAGGCAGTGGAGCCACATCATGTCACTAATAACTAAAATCAAGACAAGAATATGTATCCCTCCTCTCAATATTATTGCCAGTGAACATCCTAATGAATGTTGAATGTTTCACTTGAGCTATCAGATCCATCAAATTAATTATAAATGTTCCTTACATAGGAAAAAGCATTATTGCATCATTTGAAGGCTTAATTAAAGTTGCAACCAATGATGACAGAAGAAAGTCTAATGATTTTGATACTGAGAATAGATGCAGAAGTGTATTACCATACTATACAGGATTTTTAATTAGACCTGCCGATACCTACTCCAGGTTGTTATCCTCAGACTGCAAGCACAGCACTGAAGATGAAATCTACCACATCTGCACAGCAGCAGGTGCTTGCGATTTGGCGAAGGCATGAATCAAGAGTCTAGGCAGGGGAAAGTAAGGAAAAGATTGCTGCCCTAGTATTCTAAACCAGGAGCCCTCCTGGGACTGATGAACTGCTAGAGGAATGCCTTGCCCATTTAAAATCCCTATATCCTAATGTGTGGTGGTAATGAAATTAAGAAAGCTTACTGCAGGCATCTTTCAAACTGCTGCCATTGTTATTTCTGAGAAGTACTGACTGACCTATAGTAGGCATTTGATTTCCTGTGTTTTAAAACTGCTGCTCAGCTCAAAATGACTGAAAGGTTAGGACACTTCAGGCGAATCCCAGTGTGTAAGTATTTTATTATATAATTTCTTCGATATAATCAATTTAAGATGTAGGTTTAGCTTATTAGCTTATTACTATACTTTTTTGAAATATCTTTAAAATGCATCACTTGCTTTTTTACTATAGGTTTACAGCAATTATAGTGTATAAGATATGTTAATTCTTTAAAAGTATTCAAGAATATATTGTTATGATAATTCCAAATTTTCAATATCTGATAGTTATTGTTAAAAATATCCTGATTTTAAGCCAGTTAGTTCACATAGTTTGTTAAATATTTATCGATCCAATACCAAGTTTAATCAAGACTGAAAATAATTCTGAATATTATAAATATACCGTATATTTGAAATACGTATTTAAAATGTTATATATTTATTATATTCTGGATAGTCCTTGTAATATGTATTCTAAATTCTTTTTTAAAACTTTTGCCCCCTTTCCCTTTTTTTCTTTCTGTACCCCTATTTTGTGTTTTTTTAAAAATAAAATACATATATCAAAAAATGAAATGCAAAATTTCAGGAGAGGGTTGTCAAATGCAGCCATTTCTCATTATCAACTGGGGAGCGGCATGGGGTTAGCTGAACCTGTCTTGGTCTAGAACTTCCCCAACCCTCAGTTTCACACTGCATTTCCCATAGACAGAAATATTAAGAAACTCCACAACATACTTAATTATATTTTCCTTATATTTTACATGGCTTCTGAAAGCAAAAAAGTACCTATCTCTATTCTCTCTATGCCAACACACTTAGGCACCACACGTTCCACTTCTAATAGGCTGAAATTATCTCCAGGTAAGAAAAACGTTGTGCAAAGCAACATCCACTGTAAGACGCCTTGGTCAGAAAAACGCATCTTCCCAGTACACGAAACCAAGACAGAAAAGGAGCAGGGGAGGCAGAACATCGGCCAACATGGAACAGGAGGAAAGGAAAGCCAGCGGGGATGTTTAGCAAACAAAGATTCACTCGACCCTTTACGTAACAGCTGGAGCGGTTATACAGACAAATCCAAGCCCAAACTACTCATGATAATCTGCAACGATGAAGCATTCTAAAAAAAAAAAATCCTGTTTATATTTAGCTAAAAGTAAGACTAGGAAAGCTAACATTCAGGCGCTGTCAGGAAGCCAGATGTGGTCTGATTCGTTGATTCTAACCTATGTGGGAGGGCTACTCTGCCATTAGCAGCCTCCCTCCCTCCCTCAGCACAGGTCGCCTGGGCCTTCGTCCTCTCTCTGTCCCTGGAAGGTCCAGGCTAACCCAACCTCATCAGATCTCAGAAGCTAGGGAGGGTCAGCCCTGGTCAGTATTTGGATGGGAGACCACCGAGGAATTACCAAGGTCACACAAAGCAGAGGCAGGCAATGGCAAACCACCTCTGAATGTCTCTTCCTTTGAAAACCGCACAGGGTCGCCATACGTTGGATACAACTTGACAGAACTTTCTACCACCACCTCTGACCCCTGCACGTCCTTCCTCTTCTTCCTCTATCCTCCTTGCCTCAGCTCAGCTTCCCTTCTTTCCCACCCTTGCCCCTATAACTTGAACTCAGTCAGTGCAGGCCGCAGATACGGCTCTTTCTGTGCCTCTACAGCATGAGACACAACACTGAAACCAAGAGTGGCGTGGGAGCACACCACTCACCCAGCTGTACCTTCCGTGCTTTCGTGGGACTGCCGCACAATGCAGCGAAGGCTCTGAAACAAAGGTCCTGACAAATTCACTGGGGTGGGCAGGGGTAAGGGGCTGTGATTCAACAGCATAACGTTAGACTTAGATGTTGTCCTCTCCTCTCCGTGTGGCTGAAAGAGGAAGGGAAACGGACCAGGGAAGGACTCCAGGTGGCTGGGTTGGGCAACCTAGAAGGGGGCAGGGGAGAAAGGAGGAGGAGCAGGCCTGTAGCCAGGATTTTGTGGTTTGTGGTGCAAATCTTTTTCTGGTGGAGGTGAAGTTCTCAGAGCAGAAAGAAAAGCCATTTAGCCAATAGAAAGCTGTTACCAGGATAGATCTCTAAACTGTCAGCTGTCAACCACTTTAGATGACAGTTCTCAGCTGTTGCAAGTTAATCACTTCTGCCTGCTTAAGCAGCAATTCTGATAATAAGCTGGCAAGTGGGGGTGATGACTTCTATAGTCAAGAAAGCTAACACTTAGGCAGAAAGACTCTCTTAAAGGAGACCAGTTTCATGACACAGAGTTAGAAGGGATCCTAGAGGTACCCACTCCAACCCTCTTGCTCAGTGCGGGACTTAGTCAACTACAGCACCCTACTCTGTTAAAGGAGCACACGCCTTTTAAAAATGTTTTTAAAATTATTGAAAAAAAGCATTTACAGGAGAAATTCTTGTGGGGCTGTGCCTTTAAGAAAGAGGAAAGAGCCCCCAAAAGCGCCACTGTAACTACAGGCCTGTGGAGGAGGAAGAGTATGGGAATAAGTAGAAAAGTGAAACAGAGGCGCAAGGAAAAGAAAAGACATCCCAAGGAGGACAACGGGATCAAGATGGCATGGATGCCACCTTGGACCAGAGGTCCTCTGGAGCTAGCAGCTGATCCAGAGGAGAGTATTGCTACTATGAAGGAGTAGAAAGGAGTCATACCCAGGCACAGATTTAGGCTCACGAAACAGTTTAAAAGGGCCAGGATTGGGCTCTGCAGCTATAATAATCTTTGTGTGCTGCCCCACATTTTTTATAGGAATGAGGAGTGTCTAAGCTGATTAATGGAGGAAGAGTTTACCATAAACGCCCACCAACGTGATGCTGCTCGTGCAATTGCTAACTCTTCCCCTCAAAGAATATGTGCTGAATAATGTGTCCATCCTTTAGTTCTTATTGATTTAAACTGGCAGTGTGAAACTCCAAATTTATTATTCTGAAATCTGGTATAACTGTACTCCCTCCACTGCATAAGGAAGGTTCTTCATGCCAAGTTTCATACTGCTGGGACACACTTTCTTGATTTCGTGATGAAAAGAACATTTAGGATGCTCAACAGGAAAAGACTGAAAAATAGAGCTCCTCCAACTCCAATATCTCGTGAGAACATTCTGGGAACCTACTCAACGAGAACAAATCGCTTGCCAAAAGATCATCCAACTAACAGGCACATTCACATAAAATTGTTATTCTGTGTATTGCCAGTGAGTGGCCAACAGACTATATGGCATCCTAGGTACAGTGCCCCCTTCATGATCTCTCGGGGGGGGGGGGAGCAGGAGGAGGAGGAGGAAGAGAAGGAGAAGACTGTTGAAGGCCAAAAGAGCCCAGAGTCTCATGGCTCCCCGAAGACTAATTAATGTATTGTGGCAGAAGCTTTGGTGAGCCAGTGCCCACGTCATGAGATACATTTATCAAATACAAACTTGTATTTCATGCTGGGTATGTTACCTTGGCATGATTAAAGGGCATGAAATCTGACATGGCTAGTATAGGTTCCACAGACACGGATCTAATTAGATGCCCCGGTGGCACCCATGCCACAGCAGCAGCAGAGCCTGGGGACGGAGTGTGGAAGAGTCAGGCCTACGCTCCCAGCATCCTCTTCAGCTGTGTTGCTTGATGCATGGTGGCAGAGACAGGCTACATAGTATGTGCTACTCTTACCAAGAAGACTGGCCGCTCACTGGTCAGTAATAAGGCCTTGCTCCATCCCCCACCCAGGCCTGTAGCTACAGTGGTTCTTTTGGGGGGCCTGCTCCCTTAATTAAAAGCCCTGCCCCACAAATAGCTATGCTAGAAACCTTATTTTTAAGGACACACACACACACACCCCTGCTGCTGACAGCAGCTAGGGTGAGAGCACCGTGGCTTGCCCTCAGGTTTCCCTCACACCGTGGAATTGGGGGGGGGGGCAATCATGGAACATGGGAAAAGGCAGCTCACAGGGCATTTAATGGCCTTCAGAAGACATTTTAATGTCTTTTGAGTTCCCTTCCACAGGGCAAGAAAGCTCAGAAGGGCACTCAAGAGTGGCAACTTCAATACATCTCCAACAATCTCCCTTTCTGCTAGCCCAGTCCTGCTGTACACCACCTAGATCATGGTGAGTCTTTCAGAAGCATTCCCATGAGCCTCTCCTTTTAAAGACAGGCATCCAGATTAATTTAATTAACTGTAATTTAACAGCCCCCTTAGAAACTTAAATGCCCTCCAAAAAATTTTTTTTAAAAATCCTGGCTACAGGCCTGCTCCCACCCCCCACTCCAGGTTTTCTAGGTAGGCCGCAGATGCCAAGGACAAATTGAGCTGAGGCGCAACTCCTCTGGGTGAGAGGAGAGGCGGGATGTGGGCCCTTGGTCAAGACCAGAGGATCTCTGTGAGCTCACTGAAATACTGTTAGCATAAGAGCATTCTGGGCAGTGTTAATTTCGAACAGATGTTGGTTACAAACACATGGATCTACATACGGACTACTGCTAAGAGACGTCTACAGTGTGACAAGAGTGAGATGTTTTTATAACTTAAAAATAAAACAAGATGACACATAAAACAAGGGGAAACTAAAGCAAACGCTGGGCTTCCTCTCTTCAAAACAAGAGCTGCTATGAAGAGAACACATAGTTACCTGCATCCATATCTGCAAAGAATGGAACAGCCAGTAAGGAAAAGAAGGAACCAGAAATTCAGTGTCTCAGTGGGATTTAAAAGTTCATAAGGAGAATAAAAATAATCAGGACATTAATTTTAGTGAATGTGAATAAGATGATGCTACGATTCATAACAATCTCAAATCTGTCACTGATTTATTCATCTGAATTCAATTAAAAATCCTACATATGTTTCAGATACACATTGTTTCTACAGCTTCTTTTGTAAAATAATCCTCTCTAATTTAGCACAATAAGCATCGTAAATCAGACTAACAGGCAAGAAGTGGTGTTCAAAGTATATTCTTCAGTGCCACCACATGAGACACTAACAACACAGTGCAATTACAGCTATTCTGTCAAAGAGCTTAGAAGTCAATTCTGCAACCAAATTAGGAAAATTGCCCATCTGGGTAAAGAATTTACAAACAAAGGGAAGGGAGAGAGAAGAGATTAAAAAAAAAAAACCCTCCCAAATATTCTGTCATTTTAGCTTTCAAAAAGAGCTCTTGTGACAAGATGTGGTTTCTGAAACAACATAAGGTACCAACATACCTGTTTGCGCCTTTTTAAGATTATGTTAAAGCAAGCATTTAAAGCTTTACTTTTTACTTATCTCTATCTAATACAATATCCTGAACAATTGATTTTCCATGCTAATACAGCACGGCTGACTACCACCAACTGCCCATGTACAGAAATAAGAACAACAGTTAAGAACATGCTTCCAACGGATGGTCAGTCATTGTACCTTCTGGTGATTCCTCCTGGACATATGTCCCAGTTAGATACCGATGCACAAGGGCAGATTTACCACTAGCTAGATTTCCCACAATGCCCTGTGGAAATAAGAGATAAGGTTAATTGTTTCATAGTTTTACAAACCAAATTAAGCCTTAGTAATGCATTAAGAAGACATCAGATAGAAAAGATGATCAAAAATACACCGAGAATATGCACATTGGTTTTAATGGCAACTTAATAATACACTGAATTCACAGACGCTTAAAAAAATCTTGTTCCCAAGATTTGGAGGGTTCTAATGGTCTATTTAACATCTTGCTTAAAAGGAAAAACATTAACTGTATTCATGTGTGGAAATTGATGTTTCAATGTATGGAGGATTGTTGAATAAGCTAAAGTTATACTTTATATTTTTATACTTATAAAATACGGTACTGTTCATAAAAGTGTTTTTAAAGAATCTTCTAATTAAATAAAGTTTTACAGCACTACAGGAAATCTGTACCTCAGAGTACGTAATTAAAGCTGCTTCCTTGAACAGCTATTTCTGATCACAACACAACCCTTCAATTAAGCCTAAGATTAACACAGGAACTGACAAAAGCTAACTGCAAACTGAATCCCTGAGAGCAGTATCAACATAGTTAAATTTAGCGTGTGTGTATGAGGACAGACAACCAAAACAGTTATTTTATAATTATTTTTAAACAGAGTGTACAAAATGGAAATCGCAATTAGAAAGGGCCTTTAATGTAAATATCCACAGCAACGCACAGAGAAATTCTTAACAGCTGTGCTGAGGAAAGAGGAAAAGTTATGAGGAAAAAGAGAAAGCAAATATACCACTGAGAGAACAGTATTATCAACCCTCAAGAAGGAAAACTTAGAAAGGGCAATAATTCACAAGAAAATAAAGAAGCCCAAATTCTGTCAGAAACGTCTGTCAAGTTTCTAAACAACACAATGACTACAATTGACCACAATTAAAATGCCTAAGCAGCAGGAAAGTGACAGGAAAACCTGAAGGCCAGAGCCTCTTGACGGGTGACAACAATAGTAAAGGTGTACACCCTGCACAAAAGAGTTTTTTAAAATTATAGCATGCTGTCAGGACCTACTAGCCTCACCACAAGTTCTATTCAGTCTAGAAATGTCAATTCCCAGTGGAAAAGGGGAGGGGGAAATCAGTTGTTTCCATTTTTTCCAAGAACTTTTTTCTCAATTTTTCTGAAAGAAAAACTGGGAAATTTGGGGGAGTACCAGGGAAAAAAACCTCCTATTGACCATTTTTTTTCTTTTTAAATGTCTGAAATACTTTTTAAGACAAGGTTTTGCTCATTCAAATTGCATAGTACAAAAAGATCTGAGGACTCTTCAATTTTTCTAACAGATAAAACTGAAAATTTTTTGAGGAACACTGAAAAAATTCTTATGAATTTTTCCATTTGGAATGAGTGAAATGTTTTTCTATGGCCAAGTTTGACGTATAATGTGTAGTATACAAATACATATATGAAGCAATCTACAACATTAGATAATGATAATTCCTGTGTATACACATAAACAAAGTAGGTTCAAAAATGTTTATTGTTCAAATGTGAACAATTATGGTAGTAATTAATATGCTGTAATGTATTTAATGATAATACATTTTTAAAGGATTCAGGGTTTCCATGATGTCAATAAACTGACATCCAAATATGCTAGTCGAAGACGTTTATATTTTTAATTTCCATAAATATGCCAAAAAGTATAATTTTATAAGCTAAATTATAAATGGTCCCTTTTATATTGTTAAATCAGTAACAATAAGTTTAAGTTTATTAGGAAAATAAGTACTGCATAATTATTTTCACAAAATTTCATTTTTTTTCCTGGAGATGGGTAAACTACTTTCCCCCCCATGGCTTCATAATTTCCAGGATTTTAATATCTCTAGTTAGAACTCAAACACATTTTGCCAATCCACAGAAAAAGGGAATCTAATGGCAGATTACAAAAAAGGTAGGTCATTCTCAACAAAATGGGAATGTACATGCACAGGGCTTTTTTTGTGGAAAAAGCCCAGCAGAAACATATTAGAATATTAGGCCAGCAGAAACGTATTAGAATATTAGGCCACACCCCTGACAGCACAGCTTATTGGCATTATAGGCCACATCCCCATGTTACCAGAAGTGTGCTCATCCAGCCACACCCACCTTTTGCTTGTTATTCTGTTTACCTTGTTTGCTGTCAAAACCCAGGGCTTTTTTGTAGCAGGAACTCCTTTGCATGTTAGGCCACACACCCCTAATGTAGCCAATCCTAATGAGTTTCTGCTGTTGGGTGTGGCCTATTATGCTAATGAGTTCCTGCTGGGTGTGGCCAACTTGGAAGCCAGCCGGAACTCGTTCCTGTGTGTTCCTGCCCAAAAATAGCCCTGCACATGCACAATCCTGAAAATTAAAGGGCTGATTTCATACCAAGGACTGTTGCTTTTACATAATCCTAGAAACAAAATGAATATAAAACATGAGTATAAAGCACATAATACTGCAGCAGTTACCAATCTCTTAAATGAAGGTTAAGAGAGCCTCTACATTTGGGACCTTCTGAGGTCCCAACTGATTAAGAAACTAAAACAATATCCAATCTGTAGAAATATTATTCAGAATTTCCAACCTTCAGAGGACACTTTCATACCCTCCAAGAATTCACCAACTGTCTTGTCTGCCATGGAACAACAGCATATTCCAGAGAATTCTGAGGCATGTTCCAGGGTGCAGGCACAGCTTACCTGAGGCCTTGCTTAGGCACACTGTCAACCCACATGAACTGAGTGCACCAAAAGACACGCATTTCCACACCGCGGGGGAAGATTGGCACTGATGAGCAATGTCCTCTATACGGCTCCTGAGGCCAGAAGAGAGGCCATCACCTATTCAGGCAACTGTCACGACAACTGTCCCCACAGCCCTCTCCAGAATCTCTCGCAAGAACAGGAGTTCCCAAGGAAGGCCAGGCCAGCAAACAAGGCCTGTGTCGAGTGCACAGCTCCCTTAAAATGGAGTGGGATGGGGGCTGGGAAGGACAGATGGTTTCCATGGTTCTGGTTGCGTAGAAAGGAGCCAGTGGAAGGAGCAGGAGTAAGGTGCCATAAACTCTTTCCCCTTTCAATATAAGTTCAGAGGAAGAGAAACAAGAAAGACCAGGGCAAAGTTGAGTCTGGGTGTCAGAACCACCCCCACCCCCACTGTGCCTTCTACTGAGGACACGTCCCAGAACATAATTTAAACAAAAACAAAAACCATTGGGAATGATCGCATAGATGATCTGAACAGCAGCAAGATATGGGGGCCAAAGACATACTATACTAAATAGAACAAGTTTGGACCCACAACAAAATGCTTCAGACCATTTTGTAGATTGCCGGATGATAGCTGCTAAAAGCGAGGGCAGTTCAAGCTTTGCAACCATTCTCAGGCAAGCTAGGAACAACTATTCACACACACACACCCCAATCCTTTCTTGGGACTAGGGCGGCATGCCAGCTAGGACTAAGCCAGCTCACTGGGTGACATCAGACCAGTCATACACTCTCAGCCTAACCTACCTCACCTCACAGGGTTGTGGAGGAGAACAATGTAAACTGCTCTGCGTCCCCCGTGGGTGAGAAATGTGAAGTATGAAGGAAGCAAGTAAAAAGATAAATAAGCTGGTCTCAGACATCCACCTCTGTTGATAGCCGAAAAGGAGAACATTAATTATTTTGTCGACTGCCAAAACAACCTGCATCTACCTATTCTACTGCATTTTTGGCAACATTCATAACTTAGAACACCAACTCCGGGTTAAGTTTGGTCTTGAAACGTCAGCTGTATCAGAATTTCAAGACCTCCTGTCACACCTTAAGCTGAAAAGGGCACACAAACAACTTTACTCCCATCACAGCACAGTTCCAGGACTTGCTCCTGACAGGCTATGCCGTGAACAGAACACAGAGGCTGGACTGCAAATACAGGCCTCAAACAATGGAACGAATCCTGAAGAACCAACCAACTAACAAGTCTCTTTGGATCTAAAACTGCAAAAAGATTGTCCTGAGAATTCACTGGATACCTGACAGATTCTTCAGACTGGAACTGATGGGACAATACTAGACATCAGAGAGATTATTCTATCTGCGTGAGACAACTGTACATGATCTGACACACTCAGGTGATGGGCATCTGGCAAGAAAGACAGAAGCAGATCAACTTCATTCTGAATTACTCTCTCCTAGTCTGTGTCACTAACATAATACTAGGTATTGTTCATGACATTTGGAGCTTTATGCCCAAGCCAAAAAATTCTGTTTTAAGGCAACTACTATAAACATCTTATTCTCTAGAAATGGGAAGTCGCATGAAGGAAGAGGAGATTGGATTTATACCGTGCCCTTCACTCGGAGTCTCAAAGCAGTTTACAATCTCCTTTCTCTTCTGCTCCCCACAACAGACACTCTGTGAGGTAGATGGGGCTGAGAGAGCTCTTTCAAGGAATGATGAGAGAACATCTCTCTGAAAGAAACTGTAGCTGACCCAAGGTCACACCAGCAGCTGCATGTGGAGGAGTGGGGAATCAACCCCAGTTCTCCCAGATTAGAGTCTGTGCTCTTAACCACTACACCAAACTGACTCTCTGGCAAACTGGCACGAGCCCCACCCATAGAGGCGTAGGTGGAAAGCATTCTCAATTTAAGCAGTTAAATACAAGCTAGGCACATGGCAAGTGAGAAGTATGGGCATACCTGGTCAGCAATTTTTAGAAATATATGCAACTGAGTACTGAATGCCCTTGAGATTGGACGGAAGGCGGCATGATATGGCCCAATCTCTTCAGATCTCAGAAACTAAGCAGAGTCAGTACATGGACGGGAGACGGCCAAAGACAGCTCTGCTGAGAAAGCCAATGGCACACCACCTCTGCTTCTCATCAGCCTTGAAGGGCCCTTTGCTGCGGTTGCCATAAATCAACTGTGACTTGACATCACATACATATGTTATGTACGTACTTGAGGCAAATCCATTTTGCTTCTACACCACCTTCCCCACCTCATATACCTCCTCTAATCTCTTCTCTTTCCTCTCATTGGGTGTGTTCGGACGGGGCGTTTCAGCTGGCATAAACTGTACCGGTTGGAACCGGTGCAGTTTATGCCGGCTGAAACGCGATCACACTTACCTCCCTCACAGCGGAGCCCATCGCTGTATGCCTGTTCACATGCTGTGGGCGTCGGCGTTGGTTTTTTTAACTCAATTTGAGCATGCGCATAGGCAGCCATCCACAGAATGGCGATCTTTGCCCATGCTCAAAGCACCCCGTATTACATTTAAAGTTTAAAGGTAAGGACTTACCTTTAAAGTTTAAAGCCCAAACTGGCCTCCCTAAAGTCCTAGACTACTCCGGAAAGTTAAACTAAGGGCCTTTTCTTTTTAAAAAAATCAAACGCCGGGGCGAAGCTTCGCCCAAGCACGTATCAGCAACCTAACAAAAAAAAATGGTGGGCGAAAATCGGAAGCCTCAGGCTTCCGAACGGAAGTGGCTCTGGAACGGTGGAGAGCGATCAGACGGGGGTACAGCGATTACAACCGTTGTACTCAGGATACCACCACTTGGGGACCTAGTGGCAGAGTACAACGGTGTAAAGGGCTTTGCAACGGTTAGGGACGGAAGGCAGATGTTCTACGTGTGAACGCCGGTAAGTACACTGATTGCAACCGGAACCTATACCATTGCAAACGCCGCGTCTGAACGCACCCATTGTGGCTCTAATTGTTGGACAAGAGGGCAAGTTCAAGTATGGGACAGGTGTTTAACACTTTGCAGTTTACAACTTAAATTTTTTACCACGAACTTAAAATCTTAAAATACTGAAGGAGGCTACTTGCAGCCTTGCCAGTTATGGCCAACTCCTGACTAAACAGCCTTTCCCACATCCCACATCTTGCCCATTCAACAAAGTTTCACAGTTTACAGCTAGGGAAAAGGAAAGGCCTTGCAATGTAACGTTCCACAAAGCATACACTACAGGCAACCATTTGCCAGACAACTGAGGTGAAATCCATTCCTGGCAGCACCTTCCTGGGAGAGAGACCCAATGAATAAAATGGGACTGACCTCCAAGTAGGCCTGCTTAGACTTTCTCCCAGTGTCTCCAAAGTACAGCCACTTACTGCTTTCTGTATACAAAAAAGCAATTCAGGTATAAAAGAACCCCAGAAAAATAGCCACTCATTTTGAGAACTGACGTTTTTTACACTAAGAAATGCTAATAGATGCGACTGGGATTTCTTTTCTTTTTTAAACTCTTGACAATGTAAACATACTGGGGATATTGAAGTAAAAAATACCTCATGAGTTTCTACAGAAACCACTGGTCCAGGAAAGCACTGTTAAGGGCTCTCGAGAGATACGGCCCCTTCCTCATTTCACAGAAAGAGGGCTTAGTAACATTCATGGAACAAGGGTAAGCTACTAAATATGTAAAGAGGGAGGGGAGAATCCCAACAACAACAACAAAAATCATTCCACCTCATGGTAAAAGTGAGGAACCAAGTATCTGAATGTTTGAAACAGTCTTTGGAAGTTGTGAAACACACAGATTCCAACCACCAGAAACAGATTTGGGTTGTTTTGGTGCATGTGGGACGTTTTACTACCATGAGATACACTGAAATTCGGCTCAGGGTAGTGACCCCAAATATAATCTGTAAGTTTTTTCATAATGCTGTCATTAATAGTAAAGCATCTTGAAATAAGGACTCAACCAATCAATACCACAATGGCATCTAGGCAGGAAAAGGTTTCATTCCAACCCTTATCAGAGATAAAACAATACTGATGTTATTTGTTACCACATTTATCTTTTTCAGTATCTTGCGGGTCCTTTCAATGTAACTTGGCATTACTGACCTCAGTACTGAAAGGAATCTATTATTTAAAACTCAGGTTACGAGAAAAATGATATTTAAGATTAAATTTAAATTTTTTTCCTCTGACCCGGATCTCATATCCTTAGAATCTGCCAAGAGCAGAATAACTTCCAAATAAGAGTTTAGAGAAAAATCAACATGTGCTGGTACAAGTTACTGGTCCTCACCTGACAAGGCCAGAACCACATAAAACCAACAACTGGACGGCTTTCAACAATTTAGTCCCAGGGCTTCAATACTCTGCCATCTTCCAGACCCAAGAAGCAGGAGGCAAGACATGGGCTGGATCTTGCAATCCACCAGCAGGAGGAGCCAATGGCAACCAGTCTTCTAGCTTTCCCTTTCCCATTTTTGATCCTAGGAAAATTTATTCCTGGGGTTATGGGACCTGTGTAGAGTAACAGCCACATGGTTTAGGAGGGTGCACTGGAGAGGAGGAACGGGGCAAAAATTGCTCTCTTCCTGCCTCTTCCACAAGCAGAGCTCAGCTGGCAAAAGGGGTACCGAGATCCCGGGAATAAACTTTACCAGGGCTACTAAGGACTGCTAGGGGGAGGAAAAAGCCAGGTAGATGGCAATCCTTGCACAGTCCTTGCTCCGGATCCAGCCCAGACGCCTGCTGCATCATGACTCAAGTATCATATATCGGTGTGAAGAAGAACAGCTGGCTGATGGAGGGGAAGATGACAGGATTTCACCCCTGCTCCAATGCCTGGCTTGAGGCCGTGTAAACCCTTCTATTCTAATTTCTGACCCAGGAGAAAATGTATTTCCTCCCCCATAATTATGACCCACTGCATTCTGAAGGCTATCTGTTCGTCTGTAGATATATGCGCAGCGGTCAACTAGGTTCCCTCACAAACAGGCTACGTTTCTCATGTTTTTAGTGACCGATCTTTCATAGTTAATGATATTTCAACAGCTAAGCGAAACACATCTGTCATCTGAAGGATCAAAATACATCAGTTCAAAACAGAAGAGGAAATGCAAACACTGAAAGCTTACTTACCACTTTGAGTTCTGGCACAGAACGACTTAGTGTCCATTCCTGGCTATTTACAAAGGCATCTGTAAAATTGAACATGTTTTTATAAAGCAATTTTAACAACACAACACAGCACTACTAAGTTTTCCCTAAAAGCGATAAGCTGACGTGATAAAGTGAGCCATGGGTCCAAACTGTACTTAACCACAAAGACTGTGCTCTTCTTGCCCGAAAGATAAGGTTTCTTTTCTGAAAACGAGCCAACATATAAATGGAAGAGAATCATTATAGAGACTGGTGAAAGCTGTAGGGGCTTTGCTCTACGGCTGAAGCCTGGGCGCTTTAAAGGACTCCTATGAAGGGCTTGCATCTCAAAGACGCTTGGAGAAGTTAACAATACAGAAAAGTTTCCATCACTGCAACAGGACAAGGCTCGAAAAGACCAGCTGCCCTTTGGTGACCAAAGTCCCTGTTGCCCCAAAGTGCCAAGACAACATTCGGCTCTTGTCTTAAGAGACTGGGGGGGACTGCCTGTCAAACCTGTCTCTCTCGTACCTGCAGCTGCCTTCACATGCATAAGGGAGGGGCCGTGGCTCAGTGGAAGAGCCTCTGGCTTTGCATACGGAAGGTCCCAGGTACAATCCCTGGCATCTCCAGGTAAAAGGATCAGGCAGTAAGTGATGAGAAAAGACCTCTACCTGAGACCCTGGAGAGCCACTGCCAGTCTTAGACAATACAGACATTGATGGGCTGATTCAGTATAAAGCAGCTTCATACGTGTTCATATGTGTTCATCAAAGGGGAAGGGCACAATGACAGAGGGGAGGTGGCTGCACCCAGGTGCTAGATGGGCCCCCACACTAGAATGAGAGCACCAAGAATGCTCTTGCACATGCTCTCTGGGCCACGCTTACCACTGGCACACTGGCCACTATATTGTGGCAGCTTTCTTTTGCAATCTGAGGGACCAGCACACTTATAAACCTCACACATTCTCAAACTTCTTCCGCAAAGGCACTTTTATTTTCTTAATTATTTGAGGATGGCAGCAAAAGGCCTGAAGTGTCTGCCAGGTAAAACCCCCCACAATCGCCAATTTAGGCCCATTATTAGTAGCAGAACAATCCGTGGGAAGCATCTTTATTCTGTTGGTAGTGTAACATAAGAAGAAGAGATTGGATTTATACCCTGCCCTTCACTACCCGAAGGTGTCTCAGAGCTGCTCACAATCTCCTTCTCCTTCCCCTTCCCCTCCCCACAACAGACACCCTGTGAAGTAGGTGGGGCTGAGAGAGCTCTTTTGAGAACTGTCCTTGAGAGAACAGCTCTGAAAGAACTTGTGACTGACCCAAGGTCACACCAGCAGCTGAATGTGGAGGAGTGGGGAAACAAACCCAGTTCTCCCAGACTAGAGTCTGCACTCCTAACCACTACATCAAACACTCAACTACGCAGCCCTTACAACTCAATGGCACTATGGTTTATTGGATACTGAAGACTTCCACATTCCCAACCAGCCACAGTTTGTGGTTTCATCTTCAATTTCAGAGCTTCCCCCCCCCCCCCGGAAGGGGGGCAGACAAGACCCAACCAAGATTAATTCCCAAAACCTTACGCTTGAATGCGACCTACTATGCCGTAATATGAAATAAGAAAAGCTTCCTTCAGCATGAGCTGCCAAAAAAGGCATTTATTAAAGGAAAATATATTAAAACTCTTAAGCAACATACAATTTCTTTTTTTCTCCTGTAAGATATTAAATGGACATTGGGTGAACTATCTAAACAACTACTTTAAATGTATGAAAAACTGCACAGGTAAATACGATGGTTCGCAGAAAAGATTTAAGTGCAGCAGTAGTGCACTATGTGTTGGTTGGTCCTAATAAAGATAAAATATTAAAAAGTATTGAAAAGATTTTAAGACTCACAGAAATCACATACTGAACATCCAGATTAACGAAAGCACAAAGGGGGGGGGGGGAAACTCCACTGCAATACTTCCAATACTCCACATTAAGAGTGCCACAAACTTGTGCTTTCCTATCATGTCCACAAGCAACTATTATTTATTTAAAACATTTATTAGTCCCCTTTCCTCCATTATGGAGCTCAAGGCAGTTTACAACATAGATAAAACACACAAAAATAAAATACATTAAACACATTTTTTAAAAAAACCAAAATTTAAAATCACAACTCAACAAACAAACCAAAATTTAAAACCACAGACATCACGCCTCTCTACCCATCCTCTTTTCTTCCTTTTCTTTCTTTTTTGTAAAAAACTAAACATACCAGCTAATGAAGAGGGGCTCTGGGGCAAGTGATGCTCTGTCTTCTTGGTGCTTGGGGGGGGGGGTCATGCGTGGGATGGCTTCTAGTGTCCTGGCCCCACTGGTGGACCTCCTGATGGCACCTGGTATTTCTGGCCACTGTGTGACACAGGGTGTTGGACTGGATGGGCCTTTGGCCTGATCCAACATTGGCATCTCTTATGTTCTTATATTAAGAGTTATGGAGAATTCCACGTTCGCTTGATGACTGTGTAACATTTTGGACAATCCTAATAGGATGTACCGTTACACTCAGTGTGAAGTTATCAGTACGAGGTCGTCACAGGTACACCTTAATTTTTTACAAGTTTAAATTGTAGCACAGAACTAAGCTCATCCAGTGACCAACAGGCTATAGCCCAAGCTAGCCCGATTTTGTCAGATCTCAGAAGCTAAGCAGGGACAGTCCTGGGCTAGTATTTGGATGGAAGACCAACTGGAAGTCTAAGGTCACGAAGCAGAGGCTGGCAATGGCAAACCACCTCTCAAGTATCTTCCCTTGAAATCCCTACAGGGTCGCCATAAGTCGACTGCAACGTGATGGAATTTTCCATCACCACAAACTAGTTTTCCGGACCTGGATAGCCCAGGCTGGCCCGATCTCTTCAGATCTTGGAAGCTAAGCAAGGTTGGCCCTGGTCAACATTTGGGAGACCACCAGGAAATACCAGGATCATGACGTGGAGGCAGACAATGCCAAACTACCTCTAAACACCTCTTGCCTTGAAAACCCCACAAGGGACTCCATAAGTCAGCTGTGAAGACAGAGAAGACTATTATTCAGGCATATTGCTAGAAAGGTTTGTGCTTGGAAATGCAGCTGCATTGCACAAAGAAAATCTAGCCCTTTCTTTGGTTGATCAATCAGTTGTATCATATATACGATAAAGAACTGCCTTTTGGAATGAACTGCCCACGGCTATTGGGGGGGGGTCAGTGAACACGCTGTACTGACCTCCAACAGCTAAGCACAACTCCACATCAAACACTAAACTGATGGACCAGCAAAGCCTTAGAGAACACCTCCCTCCCTTCACTTCTCATGAGAAAAAGGTGGTTTCTCGATGGCGCTGATTACGTTACTTATGAAAGCTAAGAGGGGGAGCTGGAAGGGGCATTCTTAGTGGACACAACCTAGTTCTTGGGAGCCATCGGGTAAATGGTAGGTAGCAAATATAAATGAAGCAACACACCAGTTTTTGTGCTAGCATGAAAATTACTGTGTGCACCATCCGGTCTCTCTCCCGTACTTAAGCCAGCCAGTGACCATAATACCAGTTCAGTTCTTAATCATCTGGTTATTTCCGCGCATCTGGCATCTACTTTGGTTCTGAAATAAGCCTTCCCGATTTGTTTTTTAAAACCCACTGAATCAACCCACAGCAATATTTACATCAAAATATGTTAAAGGTCATTGATTTAATTCAAGGCCCAATGGGCACAGAAGCTATAAGATTTTAAGTCAAAGGATCCCTGTGGGAATAACATACAGCTTCTCATAAAATTAAGCCAGTTCTGGCCATATACAGTACCAAAACACGGCAGTATCATTGCTGCTTCCGGTTTCTCCCCCCGAAATCAGTGCCCCCACCCAGGCTTTGCTCACATCACCTTATCTCTATGCTCCATCATTCCTCCACACTCTCCTACCACACAGCAACCCATTTTGTGGAATTGGCAACCGAACTCATTAAATACTACCAAAATGAAAGTCTTTTTTTTTTTTTGTAATCTCCTTTAAGAAAACTGTCTGGAATTTATACAGCACAAGTGATCCCCAGATTAAAATTCCAAAACAACTCTTATGCCAGGTATAATAGTCAAAGGCCTCTGTTCACAAGGAAATCTAATGCGACAAAATAGCAAAGATACACTTTAAATTCAGCTGGAACAGCAAGCAGTTGCCGTCCTATTGGACTCTGGAGTACAAACTCTTGATATCTAAGATAAGAGAGGACTGACACTCCAAATTCCTACTTCCCATAATCGGGATGGTTAAATAATGGTAGAAAGACAGATTTCCCCCCCCACACACACACACACGACTTAGCTATATGAAACAGAGCCATTTCTCTAGCCACATTAGAGATTAAACATACATTCTAAGCATGCCAATGTGAATACATTTTATCTGGGGTTAAATAGGGTCCATCGCTGTTCCACAACAGGGAAGACCTGCAATTAATATTCCTAAAATCCTCTCATTTTGCAAACGAACTGTAAATCTGTGCAGAGTTCAACTGATTAATGCAGTGATGCAAGCAGGGAAGGGGCTAATTCACTGGATGACACGGTGCATTTATTTATTGCCTAAAATACAAAGATCCTGTAGCAACAATACGTTGCTGCACCTCTGTCCCTAAAGGACTCACAATGTAGCTATGGGACTCTTGCTATGCTGTCTTAACTATAGTGACTTTAGGGGAAGAGGAAGCAAGCTGCTATTAAGTGAAGTCTCGGCCACACAGCAAATTTAACACAGTGGCAATGTGAAAGGTTGAAAAATGGAATATGCAAAAGCAGACTAGCTCCAGGAGGACATTCAGAGAGCCTCTTCGTTAAGCAGAGATTTGTACCCACGTCTCCCCTGTTGAAGCCAAGTGGTGTAGTGGTTAGAGCAGGGGTCCCCAACCTGGCAACCATGAGCCCCATGCCACTCGCTGCTGATACCCTCCCTGGCACCCACCAGGTGTTTTTAGAAAGTGGGCATGGCTAGGTTGGACATTTACCCAGCAGGGCTCCTGACTGACTGTGCAGATTTTTTAAAAGTTGTTCAATCTGCCATTGATATAAAAAATTACGGGAGGGCGGGATATAAATGGAATAAAATAAATAAATACCTCACAGGATGATGGCTATGAGGATAAAATGGAGGGGAGAACAAGGGTGTAAGGCGCTTTGGGTCCCCACTGGGGAGAAAAGCAAGGTATAAATACCTGAACAAATAAAATAAAATAGACACCTCTACCTTTCCGATGTCTCCACTGAGCCCACAAGGCTGTTTACACACATCTGCCTCTAACAGGAGCCCACATGGTCACCTGTAATGACATCACAATGCCCTACAACCTTTTATACATCTCTGCCTTCTGGCCTTTTACCCATAACGGGCCAGACACAGGCACCAGAGTCTCTCTGTGCCACAGAAGTGACACTCAGTGGTGGCAATAACACAGACAGGCACTGTGTGTGATCTCACTGGATGCCCTCTCTGCAGGAGATGGATAAAGAACAAGCATCGGTAGGTATTTATTTATTTACTTCATTTAAACCACACCTTTCTCTTCAACTGGGACCCAAAGCAACTTACAATATAGTTCTCCTCCCTCCCCCCATTTCATCCTCCCAACTACACTTTGAGGCTCTGTGTATGCTGGCCCAAGGCCACCAGAAAAGAGGGGGGAATCCAAACCCCAGTCTCCCCAATCCTAGTCTGACACTAACCACTAAACCACACTGGCTGTTCAATATGTCTGATAGGAGGAATTCCACAGTGCCCTGTGGCTGTTACATCTGAGAGCTCTCTTCTGGAAAGGCCATGCACGCATTCACTCAACAGCGCAGAGATGAAGAGGGCAAGACATCATAATTGGCGGACCCGTGACAAATGTCACAGCAAAACTGAGGCGCCCAAGGGCTGTGGCTAAGGCGCATAGACCCAGTTCAGATCCCCACTATCCAGTTTGCCATTGATAACAAACAGCTCCAGGTTACTGACTGCCCAGGGCTGAGATGAAAAGCTGTGTGCAAAACAAGCAAAAGGCATATTACGTAGCAACTAAATTAGTCTCCAGCAGTGATTAAGTCTGCAATCCTAAGGACACTTCCATGGGAACAAGCCCCACTGAGTAACTGGGGATTTCCTTCTGAGTAGACTGCAACAATGCAACCAACATGAAGTTGAGCAAACTTCAGAGGACGGCAGAAGACCGGAAGGCCTGGCGTGATCTGGTCCATGGGGTCGCGAAGAGTCGGACTTGACTATGCGACTGAACAACAACAACAAAAGACTGCTTCTTAGGATTCCTCCCTAAATTATTATTTTACATTGATTGAAACATCCCCCTATTTAAGGTCAACCCACCATCTCCTTTGAGAGGGGTCCATCTGGCTTCCATGAGACCTGCAACATCTTTGAGTGTGGCACTCCTTCACTCGGGAGTCTCAGAGCGACCCAAAACTTTTCTTAAGTGAGCCTTTGGTTGACGCTTTTCAGTCTCTGGCCTATTTTTTCCTGCTCTGTTAAAAGTTGATGCTGTTCTTAACGGGGATTCAGAACCAAATTGACATATTTTTCTATTAGCTGCTTCAAACCAAGAAAGAAATGTGATATAATTTTTAAAAAATTATAAGTAAGACTTTTCCAGTTGAACAGCTGCTTCCATGTTCGCCAATTCTGCCCCATTTAAAAGACACCAACAACTCTGCAGTTCTCATCCCAAAGAGGAAATGCTGTTTTCAGGGTTTGGGGGAGCTGCTACGACTGCAGATTCTTTTACTATATTTCATTTAAAAACCACTAGTAGACAGAACACCCTGACATGGATGGCCCAGGCTAGCCTAATCTCATCAGATGTTGGCAGCTAAGCAGGGTTGTGGCCCTGGATAGTACTCGGATGAGAGACCACTACGTTTTACCGGCTGGATCTTTGGAAAATCTTTTTTTACAGCAAGAGTTGTGCAATAGTGGAATCGGCTACCTAGGGAGGTGGTGAGCTCCCCCTCACTGGCAGTCTGTAAGCAGCAGCTGGACAAACACTTCCAATGCTGTGATTCTATGATCTTAAGTCCAGGGCTGCTACACAGAGGCAGACAATGGCAGACCACCTCTATATGTCTCTTGCCTTGCAAACCTTAAGGCAGCTGCAATTTGACAGCACTTTCCACCCCCAATGTACAGGACCGTCTGTCTTTCCTCATGTGGATATCCTACGTGTACCCGGGTTCTGAAATGTGGTTAACCTTCAGATTTTTTGAATTCAAATTTAGCAAACTCTGCATCCCAAGTAAAGATTATAATCTGCCTTTCCTCACAAAAAAGTTCTTAGTGCCATCGTGATCAGGTGTTAACCCTTGAGAAGCCCAGGGAGAAGAGTGGTGGCACCTCTGGTGGGATGCTGAGAGTTTCCCTTGCCATTCTCCAAACGATTCCCAGAGCCACAGAGGACGAGCGTGGCATGCCACCCATTTGGCATCTCCCTAGTATGGAACTGCCACTTCTGCCCTAACGGTACTGTCAGCCTGCATGCTTTACTAGTCAGGTGGGGGGGGGGGTCCTACCCTTATGAGTCCAGTAGCACCTTAAAGTGAAACGAGATGGTCAGGATGTAAGCTTTTGAGAGTCAAAGCTCTCTTCATCAGACACAGTCTGTTTGTCCTACCCTGGATGTACACTGATTTTCAAAAATCCCAATAGCATTTCAGTGGCCTGCATAGAACACAGGCTCAAAAAATTGCTCAAACTTGCGAGTAAAATCACATCTTCAGCATTTTTCCCCAACCACTTTTTTCCTAAAAATGTGTTTTTCAGAACTCTGACTGGATGCCAGGTCAACAAGGCAGGAAAGCGGGATTCCACTCACAACACACAAAGGGCTGCAGGCAGAGGAATCACTGACCTAGTAACCTACATACAGATATATTATTTTTCAAAACGCCAGAAGGGGCCTCTTCCTCTTGCGGAAATGCAGCACCAAGGGAGGGGGGGGGGGGGCCTCCACCCTTGGACAGAGGAACCAAAGTAGAGATGCCAACTGTACAGGTAGAACCTGGGGATCCCCTGGAATTACAGCTCATCATCAAACTACAGTTTCCTTGGAGAAAACGGTGCTTTGGAGGATGGGCTCTATGGCATTTTATCCCACTGAGGCCCCTGTCCTCCAGGGGTTCTATCCTCAAATCTCCACGAGTTTCCCAGCCTGGATCAGGCAAGCCTTCACCCACCCAGGGGCCATGACGGGGCACCCCTCGACCCAAGGCCAACCGCCCCCCCTCCCCTCCCGCCCCAGCTGCGGCTCCCCCCGGGAGGCACCTCTGCTCGGGGACTCGGCGACGGTCTCCGCGCCCAGCGACGGGCACCTGCC